>NC_088879.1:37471747-37660140 GCF_032884065.1 Artemia franciscana | reverse complement strand
ACGTATTTAAGAGGGGGTTGCTCTTCCTTAATAGCTCGCTCTTACACTAAAGTTTTTTTTTTACTTTTAAAATAGTTTATTATTCATTAAACAGCCTTTGTGATTCAGAAGTCCTTTTTAAATAGCTTAAATAAAAATCAATCTTAGGATTGATTATTTAGGATTTTAGGATTGATCAAGGTCATTATCAGTTAAAAAGAAAGTAAAATTGATATGCAAATTCCGTTTTAATTCTTCATGTATGATGAGCAAAAATTGAAACCTGCATTAGTTCAAAAACGCTCAGAAATTAAATAAAACAAACAATTTTTTTAACTCCAAGTAGCCTAAGGAGCGACATTAAAACTTAAAACGAACAAAAATTATCCCGTATATGAAAGGGGCGTATATGAAAGGGGACTCTCCTCAACATCCCGCTCTTGACGCTAAATTTTTACTCTTTCTCTCAACTCTATTTTTTAAAACAGTAAAAAACCTTAGTGTATAGAGCGGAGCTTTGAGGAAGGGACAACCCTTTTCATATACGGAATAATGTCTGTTCGTTTTAAGTTTTAATGTCGCTCCATACTTGCAGATAAAAAAAAAACCTTTTTTTTTATTATTTAGTATACACCCTAAGGCTACGTATGGCCATAACAGGGAAGCAGAACAATGCTCAATTAGACTGGCTTTGGCTGTTGTAGCTGAGAAGAACCTAAAATGAACAAAACAAGGGAAATATATTTTCTTTTCCATTCAATTTCTATCACATAAGGAAATTAAGCAGGGAGTGTCTACTTTACCATATATTCCTGTATAATTACTTGAAAATCTTTTGAATCAACTTACCTTTACAGAAGTAAGAATTAGCCTACCCCTTGGAGTAGTTCAGCCTGTTCAATAAAGTAATTCCTTCTCTCTCCCACCCCAAAAAAATTATTATATAGCCCATACCCCTTGATTCTCTGGATGTAGACCCTTCTTGTCCCCCCATTAATTTGGAGAAAAAATTATTATATAGCCCGTGCCCCTTGATTATCTGGATGTAGACTCTTCTTGCCCCCTCTAATAATTTGAAGAAAAAATTATTATATAGCCAATGTCCCTTGATTCTCTGGATTTAGACCCCTCTTGCCCCCAATAAAATACTGGAGTTACGCCCCTGATTAGAAATTCGCTTACTTGTTTAGAGTTTAACAAGACAGAAATGCTTCAAGCTTTAGTTTATCAAATTTAGTTCAAATTTAGGTCAAATTTAGTTTATCTTTTGAAATCCAGGCTGTCATTTTGTCAGAAATCTGTGCAGCTTGGAAAAACATAAAGAACCAGTAACATCAACTTTTTTGGGGATCCTCCCTGGGATCCTCTGAATCCTCCCCACGATTTTTACAACTATCTTTTTTTTTGGTATTTTCATTGGGACCATTGAAAAATCAACAAAATTGCTCTATCTAAATTTAAAATATTAGGTTTTTGCCCCTCCCCCTAAATTGCATAGATCGTTGCCATTGTAAATAACTGGAAGAGAAAGGAAAGAAATACTATGTTTACTTTTCTTGCATAAGGCTACTTATCAAAAGCTTAATAATATACAAGTGGCTAGATCTGAAGTAAAAATTAGCATATCTATAAAAAGCCACGCATCCTTTGAATCTGAAACCCGACCAGCTTCGAAAATTATAAAGGACTCGAAGAAAAAAGTAAAAAAAAAACTATGTAAGAAACGAAAGCTATTCAAAGAGAGGACCTACGTAAGGAAATATACCTAAGAAAGCAAAAATAAGGCTATTACAATCTTTCTGGTTTGAAATTGACACTTCGGGTAAAGTTTCTAATACCCATCGTGCGCATTGACGGAGCGTAAGCATAGTGGTACAAAATGGTGATACTTGTGTGTTACGCAAATAAGACTAGTGGACTATGTTCTTTATTGGGTGCAAAGTGACCCTCATTTATAAAAAATCATCCATTAACACCCTTCGTTTTATGCCCTGGCTGGAGCATTACATTATTTCAGATAATACTTTAGCAAAAAGGTGCTTGTTAATTAAACGAAACACACCGAAGAAATGAAGTTAGGTAAATCTTAATGGTTAATAAACTTTAGATTATGGTTAATGGTACCTTAATGGTAACCTTAATGGTTAATAAGCTTTAGTTTAGGTTAATAAACTTTATTTTATATAATAATATAATTCGGACCATATATTTGCACATTAAGGTGGGTGGGGGTATTTGGACAGCACCCTTAACTTAACCTATCCCCCCCCCCCCAAGTTCAAACATATAGCCCAAATTATAGAAGTCTAATGCATCATATCACCCTTCACTTGTCATTGTTGCTACAGAACCGGGCTTCTGAGATCTAACCTAAGCGTAATTCTTGAGTGTGTTTTGTTTAATTAACAAGTAACAGCAAACATTTTTTCAGAATTATTTTCATATAAGAAACAACAACATTCTACATTGAAATTCATTTTGAATTAATGTTCCAGATTTTTGTGCCCGAGTGTTTTTACGTCCCTGATTAATTTTTGTCCAAGATTTTCAAGAGAGCCCCCTCAAAAGCCAGGCTTTCTGTAAAAATGTCTTCTGTTGTATACTTTGACGAAGTTTTTACTATTAAAAAATTGACAAAACTGAATCTATTAATGTATTCTCATCTATATCTCTACTAAAGGTACACAAGACAAAAAGAACTGACTTCAATTCTGGAAAATATCAACCATCCATGAACTCCAAAGGATTTTTTTTTCCGAAAACGAAATCATATTGTTTACAAGAAACTAATACACTTTTGTAGAGAAACCTCTTCAATTATTATAAAGGAAAATCTCCAGAGCTCTCATAAGCAGTGAAAAAAGATCCAGTCCATAAAAAATAGAGAAAAACTTGATACACAATCAAACACTTCGTGGTAACGAACTGTAGTAAGGAGCGACCCGGCTCAATAGTAACAAAACTATTAAAAACGGAATTTTGATACAAGTAGTTACATCAAAAGAATCGCATTTTAATGCTGATTTTAAATATATAAGTTTCATCTTTAGTCTTACCCATCAAAAGTTACGAGCCTTAGAAAATTTGCCCTATTTTAGAAAATACTTTTTTTTAGAAAAAAAGTCTTAGAATCATAACAAAAATCACACCATCAGATTCAGCGTATCAGAGAACCCTATTGTACAAGTTCCAAGCTCCTATCTACAAAAATGTAGAATTTTGTATTTTTTTTCCTTAAGACAAATCACGGATGCGTGTTCATTTGTTTTTTTTTTCTTTTACCCAGGGTGATAGTATCGACCCATTGGTCCTACAATTTTGCGAGAGGGCTCATTCGAACGGAAATGAAAAGTTCTAGTCCCCTTTTTAAGTCACCAAAAGAATTGGAGGGCACCTAGGACCCCTCCCACGCTCATTTTTCCCCAAGTCGTCGGATCAAAATTCTGAGAAAGCCATTTTATTCAACATAGTTGAAAAACCTTATAACTGTGTCTTTGTGGACGACTTATTCCCCCACAATCCCGTGGGAGGGGCTGCAAGTTACAAATTTTTACCAGTGTTTGCATATAGTAATGGTTATTGGGAACTGTACAGACGTTTCCAGGGGGATTTTTTGGTTCGGAGGGGGGGGGGGTGGGGGTTGAGAAGAGGGGGTTAGGCGGGGGAAAATTTCCATGGAGGAATTTGTCATGGGGGAAGAAGATTTCCATAAAGGGAGCGCAGCATTTTCTAGCATTATTAAAAAAAACAATGAAAAAATAAATATGAAAAAAAAAATTTCGACTGAAAGTACGGAGTAGCATTAAAACTTAAAACGAACATAAAACATTACGCGTATAAGGGGTTCACCTCCTCCTAATACCTCACTCTTTACGCTAAAGTATTTTTAATAATTTCAACTATTTATTCTACGGCCTTCGTAATTCAGGGGACAAAATTTAAGCTTTAGTGCAAAGAGCGAGGTATTGACGATTGGGCGAACCCTCTCATATACGTAATAAAAACACACGAATATAGAAGTTTGTTACGTAAGCTAATTTGTAAGTTACGTATATCTTTTACTAATGAAAACGTTCGTAAACTTTTTAAAACAGTAAAAACTTTAGCGTAAAGAGCAGGGCGTTGAAGAGGGTACAGCCCCTTTCATATACGGGGTAATTTCTGTTCGTTTTAAGTTTTTACTGTTTTAGAAAGTAGAGTTGAGAGAATGGGTCAAACTTTAGCGCAAAGAGCGAGGGCGTTGAAGAGGGTACAGCCCCTTTCATATACGGGGTAATTTCTTTTCGTTTTATGTTTTAATGTCGCTCCTTACTTTCAATTAAAAAAATTGTGTTTTTTATTTAATATAATAACTAAGACAACGAGACTTTGCAATGACGCCTCTCCAGATACAGGGAGAGGGGATATAAGGCAAAATTTCTTCATAACATAATTCCGGTATATCCCCCCTTCATGTCTCGGGCTATTTTTTAGAAAAGAAAGTAGAGCGTCCTATGAGACTTAAACGGAGCATTTGGTATTGAACTCAACTTACAAGTTTATTTTTAACATATTCAAGTCAGGTGTTTTGCTGAAGGGCTCTAAAAAATATTTTTCAGATTGAAAAAATATAGGTACTCTCGTGCAATCCAGAACACACTTGAGAAGTGAAGTTAGTTAAATGATAAAGAAATACTATAGTTTATACAATACTTAGTTCATACAATACTATATTTGGGCCATATATTTCCACATTAAGGGGTGGGGGTGAGGGTAAAGTAACCTTACCCCCTAAGGTGCAAATACATAGTACAAAAATGGGCTGGTATTAGCTGAATATTAGAGGGGGAGGGCTTATCTCTTCCAATCGGCACTTCCAATGCTGTATAATAAAAATCTCAAAAATAACATAAAAAATATTAGGCGGCGTCATTTAGCCAGGGAGGGGGTTGGAAACCGCTACCCTCCTTATGGGCACCCATGAGACCACATTATACAAGTCCAATGCATTCTGTGACGTGTCATTTATCTTTGTAGTTATGAAACCGGTTTTCTTCGATGTCACATTCAGCTAACTTTTGGAGTGTGTTCTGGATTGTACAGGAGTACCAAAATAAAAATTATGTTAGCAAATGAGTGGCTTCGGTTTGTTTCTTGTCACTTTCTGTTGCTTTTTCTTTTATTTCAAACGAATGTCGCGTGTCCATTGAGATAGGAGTGACACTTGATTTAGAAACAATCCAAAAATCATAAACAAGTACGTGAATTTTGATTTTGAGTTAAAACGAGTTTGGTGGAAGGGATGGAAAACTTGAGAGCCATGGCTAATTGGAGTAAAGTCAAGATACATAGTCTAAGTGAGAGGCAAAGCAGGCATGACCTCTTTTTAGAATTGTATAAGAAAGATGTCATTTCACTTGTTGATAAATAGCTGATGTCTTCTTTAAAATACTTACTACGAAATAAACTACAAATCAACAGTTTACTTGTATAAACTTGTTGAGTCAAAAATGAAGAGTCGACAAACCTTTTCTTTTAATGGGAGCGCCGAACTTTACTAAGAAATAATTTAAAATTAGTAATATCAACAAATTTTAAAGGGATACGAAAGACGGGTTAATCAAAATATCAAGTTTTAACACCCTTATTTGTAATTTCTCATTTCTTGGTCTTGTTCAGCAGACGGACCTCCTTTCTGACGTGTAAAGCAGTCAAAAATATGTCAACAACTAATCACAATATCGAGTTAATAAAATACCAGGTAGATCAAAATATCGAGTTTTGACACCCTTATTTGCAATTTCTCGTTTTTTGGTTTTGTTCAGTAGACCTTTGTGATGCGTAAATCCATCAAAAATATGTAAATAACTGAATAGAACGACAACCTAAATATAAAAGAAAAGGAACATCGAAGTAAACTTCTAGGGCAGCAACAAATTAATGACAATTTAAAACAAAACCGCAATTATTTCAAAAAATAATTGATTACAGTATAGGCGTTCCCTTGTGAAAATAAAGATAGACTCTAGGACCATTAAAAGCAGCTTAAGTATTGATATGACGGGCAACAATAGTTAATGAAACTGTTTCAGGTTCCCAGTGACGATCATAAGCCATATACGGGAACTCCTTCCATTTTTTTTTTAAAAGCCCTTTAACATATAAGAGGTTTCTAATTCTGTGTAAAAAATAAATAAATACTTGAAATTATTACATCACTGAAATGGAGGGTCAAAATGATCTTGAAATACTTATTTGAAAAATAGTAAAAAATAAAGAGGGAACGACTTCATTACACAGTCGCTTTTCAGTAAACTATGCGAGCTGCAAAATTCTCAAGATAATCAGAATTCATTGGTTTTAATTATTAATTATTAATATATTAATTAATTAGATTATAAATGTAATGAATATATTGATTTATTTACAGCAAAATCTATGATGCCGTTTGCCAAGATTAGGCATTAAAATAATCCACGAGGAAACACATTGAAAACACATTAAACATTAAAAACACATTAGAAAACGCATTTAAAAATCATCTACGAAGGACCTGCTATGAGGGAAGACATATTTTGGAGAATTCGGTTCGAAGACCTGATTGAAAATAAGAATACCGTTCGGTGATGACAGAGGTTTTCTCCCTCGTTCCAGCCCTGAGCGTAGGGGAAATGTCGTGGCGTGAAAATAGAGACGATTTTATCGACTATAGGGACATTACCGCAAACTACGTAAAGGTTTTCTACCTTGTATAGCAAATGAAGAGCCTCAGTACCTCCCTAACCACCTCCTGCAATCCAATGGCAACCATAAGAATTCTGAAGTCTAGTTATAATTTGAGTTTTTCTTTTAATCCAACACTAGACATCAACTGCCAAGCGCCTAAAAAATTAGAGTTTTTAATTTATGAAGCAAACTGCGATTTGGAAGTGGTCACGAAAGTGCTTTTTTTTAGAATAAAATGTATTTATATGTGATGAATAATAACAACACAATTTTTTGGCGAAGTCTAATTTTGGGACTTGAAGAAAATCATAATTATTTTTATAGCCACTAAAGTGATTCAGTTTAGAGACTAGAAACAAATTAGAGCACATAATTACCATTTTAAGTTTTTAATATGTATAAAAAATATCAAATGCACTGCCACGAAAACAAAAATTGTTTTGACTTAAGCCTTTTCGTTTCAGGACCCGCTAAAATGAAACTGAAACACTCCAAAAATCAAAAAGTCAGAATTTACATTGAGCACGTTTTGAAAAGCTGAAAATTCACATACGTAATCTGAATATATACAAGACATGATTTTGCTTCATCCTTAAGATTTTTTCATTATTTATCTTTATTTTTTTATAATGGCCTCATATTCTAATTACAGTTCGAACGAACTGTCGGCGCAAAAAAAAAAACAAAAAAAAAAACAGCCTAGTATAAAACGCTGTTTTCCTTTCAGACGTTACATGGGAATTATGTGGAGTGCCAATTGAAATATGGGCTTTCTCCGCTTGGACTTGGAGAAAACATTTTCTTGGTTTCCATTAGGAAGAAATCCCCTTCCCTGACCTTGAAAAACCCCATTTTCGTATCTTCATTTAAAAAATTGAAAAATGCTTCCTCCCCCCGCAAAAATCTATGAATTTGTAAACCTAATAATGTTTACATAAGATTCGATTCCAATTTTTAATGTCGTTTATTTAGGACATCCAAATTTATTTATTCAAATTTCTACAAGAAGTTGTCAAGTTGAAAAAAAAGTACCTGTCTTCCATAGTTTCAGATTGCACATCTCCACCACCAAGTCCATGAACCAAATTAGCATGTTGCAGAAGTGCGTCTAAACTTTGACATGCTTCACCACACAAATTACATTGACGAAAGGTAGAAGGAGGTCGCTGCGGTGAAACAGGTTCACTATGAGCCTGTAGAAAAAAAAAATTACGATACAGTCTAAAACACTTAGAAAAAGATCGACTTAAATTTCATAGTTTATTCAAAGGACACTACATCTTACTCATTCGAATGAACCATTTCTTAACAATCTAGCACTGCGGACTACGAATGAACACTTGCGTGACTATCCTTCCCTGGAAAAGTAAGAGTGTTTAAATCTTGTCGATAGTGGTATTAGGGTTTTCATATATGAATATAAGTGCATAGTATTTATCAAGGACAAGCCCTTTTTGGGAGAGTTTGAATCCTTTTCGTAAACATGCAGAAATTCTCACTGGCTAATAACTTTTACTGGCAAAATACGATCCACCCTTCCATAAAAACACCCACATATTAATAATGGGCACCTAGTGTAACATATAGCCCTTGCCCTGATGGCTATGGTGGGAGAGGGGCTTATCATCCCCAAACACATGATTACTGGATCTTTCAAATACGCTGGCTATCTCAAGATTTTGAATAGATGTGTTTCAGGTAATGATTGGCGTGGGGGGGGGCTGATTGCTCTTTAATCACTTTTGAATCTTAAAAAGAACACTAGAACTTTCAATCTCCAATCGAATGAGCCCCTTTCAAAGTTTCTCCGACGACTCCTTCTATACAAAGTGCATTAGTTAAAAAATTCGTTAAAAAAAAGTTTAAAAAAAAAACATTGTACCGATATCGCTCTTTACTTATGCAGGGATTACTAGTGAGGTCACCTCTGATTCTAACAAAATGCTAGTTAATAAATCGCTTATTTCTCCCCAATCTTATATTGTTTATTTGCGGTAGAAAGATAGTGTCGTTTTCATGGTAACCTCACTATCTCAAATCATCTGACTCAAAGCCCTTATATACTTCCCCTGAATTATCGAGTTCCAGCTTTATATGTTTCGGAGCGATATCATAGAATCATTGATATGATCAAATTCCAAATCAATCATTTTATCATATCACTGCAGCAGAATTTATGTTGGGGTTAATTTTAAAGAAGTGACTTGTTTTCTTTTCCAACATCAAATAGAAATCTTAGATGTGAAATGCGACAGAAATGACCACCTGACAACACATGATGTGAGGAAATCTTAAAAAGGGGGGGGGGGGATTTGAGCCTTAAAAATTTTTCAAATTGAGTTTTTTTTTTTTTTTTTAGTCTTCACGAATTTCGAAGCTTTAATTTAAAAACAAAGTTTGACCAAATCAAAAGCCCAGATGTTGTTATAGCGCTTTCACTTAATGGTGAGCACGTACAGAAATTGACAGGTGACACACAAAGGGCGTAACTTGACATTGAATGATAAAAACATTCTGATAAAATGGGGAATCTAAGGTGAAAATTTGTCATTCTTAAACAAAAACAAAATCATTGTTGAAAATTCAAGGAAAAAGACTGGAGGACCAATACACGAACTAAATACCAATACACGAAAATGTCTACAGTATATATTCTCAATATCTGGCAGTAATTCAAGAGGGGGTGACACAGATTTAACACCACCTCCAAATTTCATGATTTTTAATAGAATCCCCAATATTTCGGTTACTTAACGGTTATTAAGATTTTTAAGACCTAAAATGACTTTTTACATGTCAAGATCTCACAAAAAATGTCCATATCCGCCTCCTTTCCCTGGGAGAACCCAAACTTAATGGGTTGGATATTCTGAAGTCAAAGAAACAAGAAGAATGCATCTCTCTACAGAATTTCCAATAAAAATATTGTAATTCCTGACATGAACAAGTTTTCTAGAAAACTCAATATATATATATATATATATATATATTAAGAAACTGTGAAATAAAGATGAAAAACATAGGAAATGTGAATAATAGAAGTAACTGCAGTGAAATTTTTACAGGAAACCGCAGTTAAAGTTGCCATAAACAATACGTAATTGAAAGCGGAAAGAATTGTTTGCAAACTAAATCCAGCAAAGTAATTTATGAAATATTTTCCATAATCCGCACTTAGATCAAGTCAGATCTACCGAAAAATCAACAAATCGCGCTATTCTAAGTTTTTTTTTGTATTCACGGAAAATTTTCATCCGTTATGAACGGGGATACTGAGTGTCAGTTGTCTGTATAACCAAATGCATTTCATTTAGAATCTTTTGAATTGGCGGCTTGATTTTGAAAATTATACAGCTATGAGATAAACATTATACATTACGTTCATCATTAAAAGTTCTTTTAAAACTTATTGATCGAAACCGTCCGAATTACATCCAAGCCTCCACTCCCATCCTCCAATGCTATAATAATAATAATTATTATTATTTATTTATCACCCACTTCACAAAACAGAGGTTAAGTGGAGTAAAATACAAAAGAAAAACAGCAAAAGTAATACAAAAGAAACAAATTTAATCACATACAGAAAAAAGACGGATAAGGCGATGAAAACATCCTAGCCTATAAAGCGCTTCAATAGCTAGCTTCGCAGATAGTTTTTCGAAAGGACCAGTAATATCTGTCGCACGATACTTTTTAACCAGTTTTTTATTCCGGTAAGAACGAGGTAGATATAAAAGAAATTTGCAGTACCGGTAATAATTTATGCGAATACGTTTTAGATCACCAGTCAACAGAAGTGGCCTAATACCAGAACAGAAGAGCACAGAATGATCACAAAAATTTGAGTAAAGCCGAGTTAGCGCTCTTCTCCTATAGTGTCCACGATTTGCTACAATCTTAGAGTAACCGAGCCTCAGCTCATCACTAATATCTTTGACAGCAAGAGACCGGAGAGCATTCATAGAATCGCAAACTGTTATACCAAGCCAACGAAACGATTTAACACGAGGAATACTAAAACCACCGCAGTAAGAGCTATATAAAAATTTCGCTGATTATTTCACTACTTTTCACTACTGCTATTTTATACAGTGATGATTTCGACTTATTGCACCAGAGCTGCATGGGACTAAAATTGTGGAGTTAGAAAAAGTGTAGGTTCGCTCATATTTTTTTATATCTGGTACCACAGCTCTATAAACTGCTATTTTCTGCAATACAGAGACAATTTAGGCCAAGCTTGGGATAAATGGATTAATAACAAAAACTATAGAATTTTCCTCATTGAAAATCGTAACAAAAAACGCCCTTCACGTTAAAATTCAACTAGCGTTTTTTGGGACTGACTAATTTACAATGAGAAAAAAAATACACTAAATACCTTCATTCTAAAAAAAATTGTTGCAAAGCTATTAGCTTCAATGAAATCATCTAATGACTTAACGTGAAAAAAAATGGAAGAGAAAAATTTAAATTGACATAGCAAAATCAAACAAGATTCTTTATAATCTAGAGTCTGCAAACTATTTAAAAAATATGTGAATCTACAAATCAATTCGTCTTTCCAATCCACTTGATTTATGCTAGATTCCCCACGTTAGAAGATGCAAATCGAAGAGAATAAAGGATAATTCTTTCTAGATTTTTTTTTTCCGGATGCCTTGAACCAGCATTTTAAGACAAGGTAAAACTAAAAGATAAACAAATTCAAGGCGGAAATTATTTCCTAACAGAATGCTAAACAGGTGTAAAGACAAAAGAGTGATAAATCCAAAACTGGAAACCAAAACGAAGAAATGCATGTTTGATTAAGTTTTCCATAGATTCGATAGATCGGCGCCAAGATTACGTGCCAAAGTATTAATTCTGGAAAGCATTATCTGTCATCTAACGGCCACATTTAGAACTAAGTTCACATAGCCTTTGGTTGTTGAAGCGGTTAGTTCTGAATTATTTAAGCGCCATCTATTCAATACTCAATTTTACTTTTACAATTTTACTCAACTCTACTTACGGATAATTTGAAATTTCATTTTACTTTGTTAGTTTTCGTAATTATGACAGCGTTCGAATTGCACTCAGTTCGTCAGTCAGATCAAACTTAAAACCCCCCACCCCTCTATTCAGTGGTGGATCCAGGTGGGGGGGTGCGCCTCCCATAACGTATTGGTGGATTTGGGGATAATATCATGTTGCCATATTCAATATAATATTTTTCGTAAAGGGTGAACAGCTTTTTCCTTTTTTCATGGCAGGGTGGTTTCAATAACTAGCTGTTTTTTGTATCAATATTGTTACATCATTTTAATTTCAACAGATTTATTAGAACTTTAACCCTCAGCAGATTTTAGATTAAATTTACGACCATTTTCACAACCTACCTACAGCGTATAATCGTTGAGGCTCCCTTTAAATTGCTGGTATTTCTTTGTTCGCAAGATTATCAGAGTAAAATATTTTGCACCCCCCGCTAAAAGTCCTGGACCCGCCCCTGCCTCTACTGCTTCACATACTACCTAGAATACTCTCTCTCCCATTCGTCTAAAAGCTTCAGTCGTTTGGTGCCTTCATGGAGATTGTAAAACCATTTTTGATTTCCGAATTTTGCCTTTTTTTATTGCCTCCTTGAGGTTTTTGTGTTTTTGTTTTATTTATTCCGCATGGCATTTATCTTCGGCTTGCCTTTTCGTTAGATAGACAGTGGAGAACCAAAGTTTGTAAATTACTTTTGTAGTGTATGTGAGTCTTCTTTTTTTTTCTCGGTGCTTGTGTATTATTAAGAACACACTCGGGAAGTGAAGTGCGATTAAGTCTAATGAAATGAAACAAATAATGGTGAATATATACTAGTTTAGAAACAAATTTGGGCTATATATTTGCACATTAGGGGTGGGGGTAAAGCATAACATATATTAAATGCGTAAACTAACCATCACTGCATTTAATATATGCTATGCTTTACCTCCACCCACCCCCTAATGTGCAAATATATAGCCCAATTTGTTCGCATAAACCAAACAAAACCAAAAATAGAAACTATATCAAACAGTTCGTGGTAGCGAACTGTAGTAAGGAGCGACCCGGCTCAATAGTAACAAAACTCTAAAAAAATTAAATTTTGATACCAATAGCTACAACAAAAGAACCACATTTTAATGCTGATTTTAAATTTATAAGTTTCATCAAGTTTAGTCTTACCCATCAAAAGTTACAAGCCTGAGAAAATTTGCCTTATTTTAGAAAATAGGGGGAAGAACCCCCTAAAAGTCATAGAATCTTAACGAAAAGCACACCATCAGATTCAGCGCATCAGAAAACTCTATTGTAGAAGTTTCAAGCTCCTATCTACAAAAATGTGGAATTTTGCATTTTTGCCATAAGGCAGATCACGGATGCGTGTTTGTTTGTTTGTTTTTTTTTTTTCAGGGATGATCGTATCGACCCAGTGGTCCTAGAATGTTGCGAGAGAGATCATTCTAACGGAAAGGAAAAGTTCTAGTGCCCTTTTTAAGTGACCCAAAAAATTGGAGGGCACCTAGGCCCCCTCCCACGCTAATTATTTTCCCAAAGTCAACGGATCAAAATTCTGAGATAGCCATTTTATTCAGCGTAGTTGAAAAACCTTATAACTATGTCTTTGGGGACGACTTACTCCCACACAGTCCCCGTGGGAGGGGCTACAAGTTACAAACTTTGGCCAATGCTTACATATAGTAATTGTTATTGGAAAGTGTACATACGTTTTCAGGGGGACTTTTTGGTTGGAGGAGGGGTTGAAAAGAGGGGGATACGTTGGGGGAGCTTTACATCGAGGAATTTGTCATAGGGGAAGAAATTCTCCATGAAGGGAGCACAGAATTTTCTAGCATTATTTAAAAAAAACAATAAAAAAATAAACATGAAAAAGTTTTTCCAACTGGAAGTAAGGAGCAGCATTAAAACTTAAAACGAACAGAAATTATTACGCATATGAGGGGCTCACCTCCTCCTAATACCTCGTTCTTTATGCTAAAGTATTTTTAGTAATTTCAACAATTTATTCTGCGGCTTTTGTGATTCAAGGATCATTCTTAACGAATTGGGACAAAATTTAAGCTTTAGTGAAAAGAGCGAGGTACTGACGAAGGGGAGAACCCCCTCGTATATGTAATAAAAACATGAGAATACAAAAGCTCGTTATGTAAGCTAATTTTTAAGTTACGTATATCTTCTACTAATAAAACACATTCGTAAAAAATTAAAAGTTCTAGTTGCCTTTTCAAGTAACCAAAAACCGGGAGGCAGCTAGGCTTCCTCCTCCGCTCCTTTTTTCTCAAAATCTTTCGATCAAAACTATGAGAAAGCCAAACAAATATGCAAAAACAATATTTAGCCAAAAAAACAAATATGCAAATTTCGTTTTAATTATTCCTCTGCGGAGAGCCAAAATCAAAACATGCATTGATTCAAAAACGTTCAGATATTAAATAAAAAAAAGTTTTTTTAACTGAATGTAAGGAGCGACATTAAAAATTAAAACGAACAGAAATTACTTCGTATATGAAAGGGGCTGCTTCCTCATCAACGACCCGCTCTTTACGCTAAAGTTTTTTACTATTTTAAAAAGTAGAGTTAAGAGAAAGAGTCATATATATATATATATATATATATATATATATATATATATATATATATATATATATATATATATATATATATATATATATATATATATATATATATATATATATATATATATATATCATCATACAAATATTCATCATAATTCTTGCTTGTTTTAAGCAAACAAATTTAAGTTTAAATGACTGATTATAGTGAAGTTTTAATTTCAGTTTGGTGCCAGATTGTGGTTTAATTTGACATTCCGCTCTTTTTCTGTATAAAATAAAAGAAAAGTCAGAACAAACACAAGTTAAGAAACAAACAGAGTTTAAAAAAAATATAGTAATAAAACACAAGAAAACCATTAGCCCTCACTTATGTGTTATGTTATCAGCATTATCTGATATGAAAATTGATCCTCAATCAATAGAACTCTTCCGAAGTAAATCTATTGATAAGTGTTGTTTGTGAAGAAATAAAACCATACGGAAGGAACTACTTCGAGAAGAAATTCTTCCTCGACAGCGAAAACAATTGTATTCCCCTTGTGTTTGCAACATTGGTCCAGTCCAAGTCAAGTCCAAGAGGAGGAGGGGGAATTTGAATAAGTGCAATGGAATGAAGTGATGCATGAAATAATTGAAGCAACGCACGTCTAAGACAAATGCTTTTCTTTTAGAGAAATAAGTTGTCTTAAATGTTAAAATAGTTTATTTAAACGTTACTTAAATTTATTTATTCAACTTCAATTTCATTCAAAAGTTATTTTATTTTGAGCTGTTCTAATGTTGATTTTCTTCACGTTATTTAAACTTATTATTTGATTTTAAGTTAATAGTTAATGTTATTTTTGACTGCAATTCTTGAATTTTTCATATGTGAAAAAAGAGTGTTTTTAGTGTATTGCCCCTCCACTTCCCCCCACAAAAAGATATGAGTGATCATAAGTTAGTTCGAATCTAGTAACTCAAGACGCGCTACGTTACAAAATTATAATTTTACAGGAGATGGAACTGTTTCAACTGTTTTATCTAATTCACTTAAATACAGAAAACATTAATCTCCAACCGAGAGTAAAGATAAAAAAAATGTTGGGTATATAAGTAGCAAAACATATAGGCCAACCAATACATCTTGTCATAATCAAACAGTTGGTGGTAACGAACTGTAGTAAGGAGCGACCCGGCTTAATAGTAACCGAAACTAAAAAAAAATGTAATTTTGATACCAATAATTACATCAAAATAATTGCATTTTAATGCTAGTTTTAAATATATAGGTTTCATAATGTTTAGTCTTACCCATCAAAAGTTACGAGCCTGAGAAAATTTGCCTTACTTTAGAAAATAGGGGGAAACACTCCCTAAAAGTCATACAATCTTTTTACAAAGTTTTTTACTGTTTTAAAAAGTAGAGTTAAGAGAAGGAGTCAAACTTTAGCGTAAAGACCGGGGAATTGAGAAGGAAAATCCCTTTCCTATAAGGAGTACTTTCTATTCGTTTTGTGTTTTAATGTCGCTCCTTACTTTCAGTTAAAAAAAACTTGTTTATTTTATTTAATCATAAAAAATGAAATGACTTAATGAACAAAAAAATAATACATAAAAATGAATAAAAAATAAAGAAATGCTGGACAAGAGAAATACATCTCTTCATAACCATATTAATAAAAAAAATGGGTAAAAAAAAAGAAAAAAAGCATAAAAACAAGAAATAAGGAAATGCTGGGCAAGAGGGGCGTGGGAGGCTACCCCACCGTAGGAACGCTAAAATAACCAGGACAAACGATTGCAATATATTTTAAATATTCCACCATCATTGTTCAATAAACAATCTTTAATATTTCCTTCTTTAAATCCAGCTGAGATTCCCGGAACGAATCAGTTAGAATTTGATCATTCAATTTATATTTGTTTGAAATTACAAGTATCTGGTATCTATTTGAAAAAAAAATGTATCTAATGAAAAAGTATCTGTGTTTAAGAACCAGTTGTGTACAGAGCGGGAAAACTTTATCCGTGAAAGATAAAGCAAAACAATGTTGATTCCTAAAAACACAGTTTCTGAATTTTTCTGAGTGGAATAAGAGGATTTAGCACATTTTGACCGAAAAAAACAGCTAATAAATATCGTGACAACAAAATAAAAGAGAGAATAAACGTTTTGTACTAATTGACAAGTTTAATTCGTTTCATTATTATAATATAAATTCGTTTTATAAAAATCAACTAATAAATATTCGTGAGAAAAAAATATAATAGAGAGAATAAACGTTTTGTACTAATTGACAAGCTTAATTCGTTTTATTAGGCGCTCAGTTAGTTTGATACAGCGTGTTGTAGATTTAGGTTTTACAAAAAAGCAAGATAAGAAATTCTAAAAATTTCGAACTAGTCTACTAGAGTCGAATTCGAAAAAATATAAACTTATTTACATTTTATATGTTTTTAAATATGAGAGGATCCAAGCAGGTGAGGAAGAGGATAAGGATCTTAAATCAGAAGTTAAGTTGTCTCTCGAGTGCTTAGTTTTTACTGATATTCATCAAGGCCTTCATTTGAAAATAAAACCTAACATTACATGGACAGGAAATTTGCCGAAATGTTTCAGATTTAATTGGTAGAAACTGATAAGATTAACGGCCTGTGTGGTCAATGGCAATTTTCTAGTATCGCCTATATTAAACAGACATGGGGCTTCACTGTATTATTATTTAGTTTTTTTCTTATAAGCACTGAATATGGAAGGGGTGGTCGTATAAATTTCCGAAGAGGTTCATTCGATTGTGAATTAGAAATTCTAGCACCTTTTTTAAGAGTCAGAAGTAATTGAAGGCCAACTAGCCTCCCCCTACCACGCCCTGTTTCTTTAAATACATCAGATCAAAACTCTGAGATATCCATTTTGTTGCAAATAGTCCAAAAGTCAAAGGGGTCTATGCCTCTCGCGTTGACACCCCCAGCCTCCGGGACAAATGCTATAGGTTATGCAAGTTGCCCATTGATAACATACAAGAATTATTATTAGAAATGAGGGCATGTTTGATCCTGGATCTCCAAACAGATTTAAGGTATCAAATGAAACTTTAAGAAGATATTTAGAGGGATGGCGAACACAGTCAAGAAACACAGTGTGCTTGCTGTTTATGAAAAGAGAACATTAGCAATATCTAAGGGACGACTGAGGGTATTAAGTTGGAACTTTGAAGGTATGTTGAAGAGATGTTGAAAAGACAACCAGCCCCCCTCCCCTCTGTCCTTTATAGGTACTGCCTCTGCTGAATACTTATCGAAATTTTGAAATTATTATTATGTTTAAACTAGTCAAAAAGTCTAACAACTATACTTAAGGGACACCATGCCCCCCATAGCCCCGGAACAAGAATTGTAAAATTCACGATTTACCATTGCTTAGGCACATAAATTATTATTAGAAGAAGAGAAAATATTTGATTTTCGGTACATCCAAAAAAGGTAAGGGCATTAACGTGAAACTGAGGAGAATGTTGCGGGTTACGTTATACTAAATCAAAAGACACCACTTGCTTCCAGTTAATCAAAAAAGAGGATCTGTAATATTTTAAGAACGGCTGAGGGTATTAACTTGTCAATTTCAGAAGACGTTGAAGAGCTATTGTGGGGCAACCACCTCTCCTTGCCCTTTTTAGATGGTCTCTCCCCTCATCACTGACGAACATTTTGAAACAGCGGTTTTGTTCAAAACATTAAAAAGGTCTAGTACCTATGCCTCCCTGAATACAATGCCCGCCACAGCCCACTGGGGAAGGGTTGTAAATTATGTAATTTGCCCTTTTTATAAGCAGGATTTATCATTAGGAAAAGTGTGAATGTTCTAATTTAGGTGTATATGAAAAGGCTGAGATTATTAAGCTGAAACTTTGGGGAATGTTGAGGGTATGTCAAACTAAAACAATGTTATGTATATCTAGATTATCAAAAATTTATCATATTTGAAATATCTCAAGAACGGCTGAGGGTATTAAATATAAACTTTCATAGAATGTTAAGAATGAAGTTAAAAAGAGGTCAGAGGGCAACCAATCCCCCTCCCGTTCCGTTTTTAACTGCCATGCCTCCAAAGATATGTGATCAAAATTTTGAAATAGCCATTCTTTTTCCAAATAATTGACGATCAAAACGATTTAAATAGGTCTTGGCTTTAAATAAGAATTCCTATTTTTCACATGGTATCGAGCCTCTGGTGACGTCATGTCATCAAGAAAAGGCTCAAATTGTCCGCGGTTAGGACACAAGCTACAATGAGAATCAATCGATATGTAGAAGTCTGCCGCGTGCCGAGTTCAAGGGCCCGGCGGCTTCAATCATAGGCAGCACAATAGCGCTGCTTAAGTAAAGAGTGATGTGAGCACAATGTATCTTTTTTGGGGGGGAAGGGTTTTTTTCTTCTAGACCAGGGCACTTCGTATCAAAGGAGTTGTCGTAGAAACTTCAAAAAGCGCTCATTTGGTTGGAAATTCGAAGGGCTTGTACCCTTTTTAATAGTCAAAAGTGATTGGAGGGTAACTGAAACCCCTTCTAAGCCCAACATTTCACTAAACCCATCCAATCAAAATTTTGAGACAGTTAATTTGTTCAACGTAGTTGAAAGGTCCTAAAATTATGTCTTTTAGGGTGATATTTCCCCCCTCCCTGAAACCTCAGGGCAAGGGTTGTATGTTATACCCTGGGGGTATACAAGGTTTATATAGAAATGTTGATCATATAAACTTTGGAATGGACTCATTGGATTGCTAATCAGAACTTTTATAGCGCATTTTGAGATTCAGAGTGATGGAAGAGCGGATACCCCCCCACACCTCATATTTCCCCAAAATACATCTCATAGAAATTTTGAGATGGCTATTTGCTGTCATAAAAACTTCGAAAAAAGCTATTTCGGTTGGAAATTGAAAGGGTTATTGCCCTTCTCAATAGTCAAAAATGATCGAAGGGCAAATAACCCCCCTCCCACAACCACCATTTCACCAAACAAATTCAATCAAAATTTTGAGATATCCGCTAAGTTCAACGTACTTGAAAGGTCCGGAAATTTTTTCTTTAAGTATGAAGCCCCCCCCCCGAGCCCTCACGGCAAGGGTTTCAAGTTATGATCTGGGGCAATATAAGGTATATATAGAAAGGGCGATCGTAAACTTCGAAGGGGGCTCATTGGAATGGTAATCAGAAGACATAGTGTCCTCTTTAAGATTCAAAGTGGTCAGAGGGTCTATAACCCCCCCTCCCCCGACACCTCGTAATTTCCTGACACACATCTCATAGAAATTTTGAAATGATTATTTGTTGTCGTAAAAACTTCGAAAAAAGCTCTTTCGGTTGGAAATTGAAAGGGTTATTGCCCTTCTCAATAGTAGAAAGTGATTGGAGGGCAACTAACCCTCCTCCCATACTCACCAATTTGCCGAAAACATCCAATACAAATTTTGATATAGCCCTCAGGGTAAGGGTTATAACTTATACCCCGAGGGCTTATAAGGTATATTAGAAAGGGTGATCCTGTAAAATTCGAAGGGGGCTCATTGGATTGGTGATCACAAGTTCTAGTAGACTTTTTACGATTGAGAGTCATCGGAGGGTGGATACCCCCCCCTAAACGTCGTACTTTCCAGAAGTACATCTGATAGAAATTCTGATATGGCTATTTGTTGTCGTAAAAAATATGAAAAGAGCTCATTCGATTGGAAATTGAAAGGTATAGTGCCCTTTTTAACAGTCAAAAGTGTTTGGAGTGCAACAAACCCCCCTCACACACCCATCACTTCCCCAACCCCCTCCAATCAGAATTTTGAGATAGCTATTTTGTGCAACCTAATTGAAAGGTCAATATATTAATTCTTTAAGGATGACGACCTTCCCAGACCAGAACACAATTTGCGCTTTACTGAAAAAACAAACAAAACAAAAACAAACAAACAAATGACCGTGGATCTTTAGTTAAATTGACATATATTGGCATTTCTTCGTTAAGGTTTTGATAATTTTTCATTTATGAAAGTAAGAAAGGCGAAAACATTTCAAACGTAATTTGTTTTCAGGGAAGTACAAATTGTGTTCTGGTCTTGAGAAGACATAGGGGTTATGAGCCCTACTCATGTTAATTTTTGCTCGTTTTGAGGTTGACTCGGCCATTTATCGTAATTTCTGTTAGTTTTGAGCATCATTTATTTATTGATGGTGAGTTGTGGTAGTTGTACGCTTAGAATATTATTTCACTTTATATTTGCTCATTCTTGGCTTAATGGACAATCTTTACTTTTCTTTGAAAACTTTGTTTTGTGGAAAAAGTTTATTAAACTAATTTCTTTATGTTTTTTTATGGACATAATCTTTTTCATGGACAATCCACAACAATTTTTTTTTCAATAAAGTGGAAATTATTTTCTGGTCTTGAGAAGGTATGTTGGCTGTCAAAGACATAATTTCCAGACCTTATAACTACGCTGAAAAAATGGCTGCATAAAAATTTTGACTTGGAATTGATGGGCATAGGGGAGGGGGTTATTGTCCTCCAATCACTTTTGACTAATAAAATGAGCACTATCCCTATCAATTTCCAGTCGAATCAGCCTTTATTGAAGTTTCTACGAAAACAAATGGCCGTCTCAAAATTTCTATCAGATGGATTTCGGTAAAAGACGAGGTTTGGGGGGGGGGGTCTCCACCCTTCGATCACTCAATCTTGAGAAGGACACTAGAACTTCTGATTGCGAATCCAATGAGCCCCCTCCCGAAGTTTTTACGATCACTCTTTCTATGTAAACCTTATATGCCCCCAGGAAATAACTTACAACACTTGCCCTGAGGGCACAGGGTATGAAAAATGAAGTCCAGATGAATGTGGTCGAAGACAAGTGAAAGTGGAATTGCAACAGCTAAAGAAAAGGGCATGGAAAAAACAACAGTGAGAATCACATTGAGTTGTAAACGAAATGTTGAACAGTGATTTATGGTTGGTAACTCGAAAAGACGTATTTATTATTTATAACGCCTTAAGAAATTAAATGACATGATGTATTTATCTAAACTGTTCGTTACCATATTTCCCCCAGATACGGTCAACCACTGCTAATATACTCTCCCCCCTACACCCATTTCAACCTGACCTGTTGCAGGTGTTGAAATGCGGTTTAGTTAAATGGAGCGAACTGAATCAGGGTTGAACCGCAAGGGGGTCGAATTGAATAAAAGGTTGAATTGAATAACGGTTGAGTTCTCTCGGGGGAAGATTTTCCATTGGAGGGATCGAAATGAGCATAAAATAAGGAATCTATTAAAGACACTGCCTTTATTTCAATAGCATATTTACTTTAGATACGGTCAACCACTGCTAATTTACCCTTCCCCCCCCCACATCCATTTTAACCTAACCTCTTTCAGGTGTGGAATTGCGGTTAAGATAAATGGGGTCAAGTTGGGTCACGGTTGAACCACAAGGGGGTCAAGTTGAACAAAAGGTTGAATAGGATAGCGGTTGATTTCCTCCAGGTACGGTAAACCACTGCTAATTTACCCCCCCCCCCCCAGACACACCCATTTCAACCTAACCTGTTGCAGGTGTTGAATTGCGGCTAAGTTAAATGTGTTAGAGTTGAATCCGGGTGAAACCACAACGGTGCCGAGTTGAATAAAAGGTTGAATGGAATAGCGGTTCAGTTCTCTTGGGGGGGGGTGATTTTCCAGTAGGGAGATCGAAAAGAGCATAAAATAAGGAATCTACTAAAGGCACTGCCTTTATTTCGTTAGCATATGTCCTCCAGGTACTGTAAACAACTGCTAATTTACCCCCCCTCCCCCGACACACCGATTTCAACTTAACCTGTTGCAGGTGTTGAATTGCGGTTAAGTTAAATGGGATCGAGTTGAATCAGGGTTGAACCACAACGGTGTCGAGTTGAATAAAAGGTTGAATTGAATAGCGGTTGAGTTCACTCGAGGGGGGGGGGGGTGATTTTCCAGTCGGGAGATCGAAAAGAGCATAAAATAAGGAATTTATTAAAGGCACTGCCTTTATTTTAATTAGCACATTTCCTCCATATACAGTCAATCATTGCTAATTTACCCTTCCCCCCACACCCATTTCAACCTAACCTGTTGCAGGTGTTGAATTGCGGTTGAGTTAAAGGGGTCGAGTTGGATCAGGGATGAACCACAAGGGGGTCGAGTCAAATAAAAGATTGAACTGAATAGCGATTGAGTTCTCTCGTGAGAAGGTTTCTCAGTGGGGGGGGGGGGGGAGGATCGAATTGAGCATAAAAATAAGGAATCTACTAAAGGCACTACCTTTATTTCCTTAGTATATTTCCTCAAAGTAGATAACTTTGAAGAACACACTGCCTTTCCATGACGAAAGTAAAACAGTTAAAAATAGGGATGAAACCTTTTAATTGACAGTGAACAGATATAAAATTATTTAACTGGATATTTCGAACACATATACTGTGTTCATCATCAGCAGTACTTACTGCTGATGATGAACACTGTATATGTGTTCGAAATATCCAGTTAAATAATTTTATATCTGTTCACTGTCAATTAAAAGGTTTCATCCCATTTTGAACTGTTTTACTTTCATATTTCCTCAAGGTACGGTAAACCACTGCTATATTACCCTCCCGCCCACACACCCATTTCGACCTAACCTGTTACAGGTGTTGAATTGCGGTTGAGTTAAATGGGATCGAGTTGAATCAGGGTTGAACCACAAGAGAGTCGAGTTGAATAGAAGATTAAATAGAATAGCGGAGTTCTCTTAGGGGGGGATTTTCCAGTGGGGGGGGGATCGAAAAGAGCATAAAATAAGGAATCAACTAAAGGCACTGCTTTTATTTCATTAGAATATTTCCTCCAGATACGGTCAACCACTGCTAATTTACCCCCCCCACACACACTCATTTCAACCTAACCTGTTGTAGGTGTTGAATTATGGTTGAGTTAAATGGGGTCGAGTTGAATCAGGGTTGAACCGCAAGGGGGGTCGAGTTAAATAAAAGGTTAAATTGAAGAGCGGTTACTATCAGGTGGTGTTTTTCCCGCGGGGGATTGTCCGCCGTGGATTTGTCTGTGGGGGATTAATCCGTGGGGATGAGAAATTCTCCGAGGGAGTAGAGCCTAGAACCCTAGTAACATTAAAACTGGGAAAGAACAGAAATATTTGTTGTACTTCTTTGTTGTACTCTTTTGCGTACTTCTTACGCAAAAGTATGACATTTTGTGCTAATAATTTAAAAATGACAGCTCAAATATAAGGATCGTTGATTCGGAACAAGAATAATATTAAAGTCAATATAAACCTTAGGGTTAAGAGGGGGATTAAGGGTAGTGGGACAGTCCCCTTCATATATAAAAAAAAATCCATTCGTATCAAGGTTCTGTGTCGCTATTTACTTTCATTCGATTTTTATTAGTATTATTTGATAGCACTGTATCGAAGGAACTGCTAAGAGGACAAATGTATCCAAGACTGGAAAAAACACTTCTATTGTCAAGGGAGTCAAAGGTCGGGATCAAAGGATACAAGGGGAAGCTTGAAAATGATGCAGGGACTGAGTATTACACAAAGAGATCTACGCTGAAGGCAAAGGCTTTGTATTTGGTCAAAACAGAAAGTTTGATATATCCTTAAAAAAAGAGCTCAAATAAAATCAGATCTAGCTAACGAAAAATTAAGCAAAAAAAAGGGTTTTAATCTCAAAACAAAGCAGTGAACAAAACAAGAAAACAAAACAAAAATTTAATAAAGAAAAGAATATTTCGGCCTCACATCCGGGAGCGTTTCTCAACGAAAAAAAAAACGGAAAGAAAAAAAGAAAAAAAGGTGTGTTTAAAAAATAAAACACACACACAAAACGACTACTAAGCACACGAAAAGAAAACAAATAATAAGAATAACTCACGTTACAAAAAAATTTCCAGCACTGATGTTACAACTTAAGAATAAAACAAAAACGAATGTTTATAGTGAAACCATGGGTCACTCTCCTCTTAACATTCTTATGTTGTAACATTAGTACTGGAAGTTTGTTTATAATGTGGGTTGTGCTCATTTATTTTTTTTTTCTTTTCGGGTGTTTAGTTGTCGTTTTTTGTGTGTATTATTTTTTATCACATATATGGACCTGTAAGGAACCATTTCTAGACAAGTGTGTGTTTTTGTGTGTGTATTATTTTTTTAAACAACTTTTTTTTCGTTCTTTTTTTTTTGTTGAGAAAGGCTCCCAGATGTGAGGCCAAAATATTCGGAATTTTCTTTTTTTTTGGTTTTAGGATTAAACTCCTTTTTTTGCTTAATTTTTCGTAAACTAGATCTGATTTTAGTTGAGCTCTTTCTTCTTATTTCGGGTATGGCTGCATTAATTGATACCCAGAGGGGAAAATCGTTTACCAGATATTACTTACACGGTATGCAACTGTTTGCTTAAAACTGTGACGCAATCTTACATGTGGGTGTTGCATAATGACGGGGGGCACATGTGGGTGTTAGGTAATGGCTGCACACACGGGGGACGCTATATAATGACAGCGCCCACGTGGAATGTTACGTAACGACGGTACAAGTATCGGTGTTACATAAAACTTAAAATATTTTTTTCTTCAGGAGTTCTTTTTCTATTAAGGCGTTTTTTCTTCTTTCAAGGCTTTTCTTTTCAACCCATTTTCTCTCAGGATTTCTTTTACTTTCAAGGCGCTTTTTTTCTTTTTGAGATTTCCTTTTTCTTTCAATACGTCTTCCTCAGGGAACCTTGATATTCTAATGGTTTTTGTCTCCATTAGGATTCGAACAAGCTTTTCCATCCAATAGAATGGAGCGTTAACCAGTTCGACTATGAAAACCTTTCTAATATTATGATTCGGGACATAGATTCCACGAAATAACCTACTGTGCGCAGGGAGAATCCCCTGTTCGCGCATACTAGAATGATTAAATGAATTGCGTGTTTCCATACAGCTGCAATAATTGACACGTAGAGGAGAAAATCGATTACTAGAAATTGCTTACACTTGGTATGCACCTGCTTACTATGTAACCATTTAAAGAGTGTCATCAGATAATATTGCTACCAGAGATGAGATAAAAGCGAGAGTACCATTATGGCTAGAATATGGCAACCTTCATACATGATGAAAAGTTCAAAATCAGGGAGAGGAGGGGGGTACAAACCTAGGGGGATAAATATCCATTAAAATATCCTCTCTCGACCTGACGCCCCTGTCACTCACTCTCGATTACTTTAAACTTAATTGAAGTTTAAAGATTTATTTATTCCACCAACATCTGTATTTTGGGTATTCAAAGCATCTGCATGATCCCAGTCGAAGAGTGTTTTACCCCGACTTTCGATTTTTTACAAGGTTCTCTCATAGTCTTTGCTGTATTCTTTATGACGAAGTCCTGGCATCAGTGTACGAAAATGAAGAAGAGGGTGGACACTTTCCCTTTTCTGAACTAAAGAGACAAAGAAGGTGTTTCGAAAATCCAAAGAGGGAGAATTTTTCAATTTTTTGAATGAAAGTAAAAAACAATATTTTCAAAATACTTCAACCCCTTCCCCACTCCCCAGTTGATATCCCTGAAGATATAAGCATTGCTAAACAACTGATACGAAGTTGAATTTAATATTAATCCCTTTTTCTCGCTTAATTACAGTAGTATTATCCTCACACACAACGCTTACTTAACGTATTCTCACTAAAGTTTTTTTTTTTTTTTAACAGGAATGCCTGATCATAATCAAAAAACTCAGTACCAGGGCCGTAGCTCCAGTATTCTTATTGAGGATGGCAAGAAGGATTTATATCCAGAAAGTTAAGGGCATGGGCTATATGATTTTTTTTCCAAATTACTGTGGGGCAACTGCCCGCCCCCCACAAACGACGTGACTGCTCAGTACTAAAGGGATCTGATAATTGAGACACTCATCAACAATTAATCTAAGCGTAGGAATTTTACAAACGAGTTTTCTCTCCTTCCTAAGACCACATTCTTCTTCTCAAAATGCTTTATCTAAAGCATCCCTTAGTCAGATAAGTAGGCCCTATTAACATGCTAAGAAATTTAATTACTACCAAAATCAAGCTAATGGCTTTATGAGTATTACACTTTCTCTTATGACCTATCTTATCCCCTTCCGTCATCATCAGAGTTGCCACCGCGGTCAGTTCCTAAAGTGTAAAAATTGCCCAAATTTGCGTGCTACACAACAATTTTTGCTTTCGCAACGTGTGTCGCGGCTTGCATGCAACATGCACATGGTCCGTATATGTGTACTTGGATTAGTTTCAGATTAAACTTTTCCTCTTTTCATGTTTGGTTGTTTCTAACTTAGCGCCATTCTTTCCAAACGAAAACGTCAGTCCTTGATACTATCAACTTAGCGCAAATGTTCCGACAAAAATACGGGAAAAACGCGCTCAGCTCTTTTTGTTAATTTCTTTGCCTTTTTTCAAAATCTTCATTATTTTGTCCGAGACAAAAAGAAAAACTGAAGTACAAAAGTGCTACTAATTGGTCAACGCATGGGAATTTTTGCAATTCTAATTCAATTAATCTATTCTCCTGATTTCGGGTTACAGCTTTAAATATTGCAATTATCTTCATTTGACGTTTATTCTATGACAAAAAGGTAATGCTTAATTCACATTAAATAAAAAACAAGCTTTTTCAACTGAAAGTAAGGAGCAACATTAAAACTTGAAATGAACAGAAATTATTATATATGTGAGGAGGGTTGCTCCTCCTCCACACCTCACTTTTTACGCTAAAGTTTTTTAAGTACTTTAAAAAAAACATCTAATTGTTCTAATTAAAAGTTCTAATTCTAATTAAATTGTTCTACATAGTGTTTCAGGAGTCGTTCTTAAAGAATTGGGACATAATTTAAACTTTAGCGTAAAGAGCGAAATGTTGAGAAGGAGCAACCCCCCTCATATTCGTAATAATTTCTGTTTGTTCTAAGTTTTAATGTTGCTCCTTAGTTTCAATTGAAAAAACTGGTTTTTTGTATATATTTCTGATCTTTTTTTTTCAGAAATGCCAAGAAACCTGGCTACATCTCCCCAGAAAAATCCCTACTCCCTATGGATTTATTCTCTAGACAATTCAATCCTGGTGATAAGTTACCCAGGACACTTAACCTTAACATCTCCACGCGTAAAATTGAATCGACAAAGAGAAAGCAAGAGAAGAAGAATTTCGCATAGGAATTCAGGTAAATTCTCCCAGTGTAAAACTGCCCCTAAAAAATTCACCCCTGAAAACTTTCCTCCCCATGGAAAATCATCCCCTTGGAAAATGCCACTAGTACAAAATTCACCCCCCTCACCTGAAAAATGTATGCATACTTCCCAATAACGAATACTATACGTAAAAAAGGGCAAATTTTGTAGCTTAAAGACCTTTCCCTAGGGGCTGTGAGAGGGTCATGATATCCCCCAGAGCATAGTTATTCGGCCTCTCAACTATGCTGAACAAAATGACTATCTAAAAATTTCGAGAAAAAGGGCTAGTGAGGGGGCCTAGTTGCCCTCCAATTGTTTTGGTCGCTTGAAAGGGGCACTGGAACTTCCAATTTCCGTTTGAATGATTCCTCTAACGATATTCTATGACCACTGGGTCAATATGATCACCCCAGAAAAAAAAAACTCATCCGTGATCATTCTTCTGGCAAAAAATAAAAAATTCCACATTTTTTTTCAGATAGACGCTTGAAACCTCTACATTATGATTCTCTGATACGCTGAATTGGATGGCGTGATTTTCATTAAGATTCTATGACTTTTAGGTGGTGTTTTTTCGTTTTTCAAAAATATGGCAAAATTTTCTCAGGTTCGTGATGAGTAAGATTATAAACCTAATGAAACTTATTAATATGAAATCAGCCAACTCCAATTCTTTCGATATACCTATTGGTATCAAAATTCCGTTTTTAGAGCTTTGGTTACTATTGAGCCACGTCGCTCCTTACTTATTGGTTACCACGAACTGTTTCATACATCAATTTCTACCTCCACCCTCCCCTCGTCTCTCCTTTAGAACTATTTCTGTATTTCTCTGAAGGCTCAATGAGAGTTGGGATGTTTTGGCATTAAAAGACCCCTCGGAGGCATCTCCCTCCTTCCCCAACTAGCAAATTTTTTTTTAAGGTCTAAACAGATTTCACTGTCTTGTGTATATTTTCGGTTGTTTTACCCAAATATTTGCGAATAAGCGCTTTAAACCCCTAAAATGGAGTTCTCTGATTGTTCTGGAGTTTAGTTCGATGTATAACCTTCTTTGGGGGGAGGGGTGTCTTTAAAACATAATCAAAATTTGAAATCGATATTTAACCCCTCTTGATTTATGGGAATATTTCTGGTCTACGCTGTTACTATGAAAGTAGAGAGTAACATAAACCCCAAAATGAGCAGAATCTATTCCGTATAGGAGGGGGACTGCCTCTTCCTCGTTCCCACCTCCCCCTCATGGTCTCAGAAATTTTGGAGGGTGTTCATTGCGTCAGAAATTGAAAGTTAGTCTCTTTTTTTACAATTCGAAAGAGATTGAAGACCAACCAGCCACGGGGGGCGGCATTTTCCGGGAGAGTAATCACAAGCTATCGTTTTTTAAGGATTGGTTTCCTTCAGATTGAAAGTTTACATTTAAACTGTCCTAAATTTGCAATCTACTTACAAATTTTTAAATTGGGAAGCACGGCAATCCTATTCAAGACAACATGTTTTGAAGTTGTAATAGCAAGGCTTAAATTAGTTTTTGGATATTAATAAGCTTTGAGGAAAAGACATTATGATTAAAACCAGTTTAAAGCGCCCTTTGGGGAAGTGATGTAGCTGAGCGATAGCCAAAAATGTAAGTTATTATATTTCAAGAAAGGTTTCATAGAGAAGTTCAAATTCCAGTTCAATAGCAAGAAATGTGTTATAAAATTACTAGCTGTGCGACAAAGGTAAAAACTCCAGAGACAACTTTGCTTGTTAAGGGGAGCCAACGATTCACAATAGTTATGATGATGGAGAACTATTTCTAAGAAGTCGTGCATCTGAGGCTCACACAGCAGCCACAGCTTCTCCCATTGTCCAGTCCATTTAGAGCTTCACTGTTTTCTCCCTCTCATGAAGTTCTAACTTCTTTCAACTTCTAGATCTTTTTTCTTAACTATTCCCACCAAAACTCGTGGGCATCATACCTTTCATTAGAAAGATTGCTGCAAACATCAATTGATGCTAACATACTGAATTTAAATTCAGTAGAGCACTTGACTTGACTTAAATTAATTAAGAAGGATAAAAATTCATCTGTTTAGATCTTGGTAATTTTAAAGACGAGTAAGGCAAAAGGTCCTAACTTTTTCCGAAGATGGTGATTAAGGATTTAGATAGGCAGTTTTATTAGAAAACTCAACGACTTTAAAAAATAGAAAGACACAAAAGATCGTACCTCCCGCCTACAAACACAAGCTTATCTGCAGGGAGGAGACAAAAAGTAAAAGAAAAGACATAAAAAAAGGTAAATGACGAGCAACTACCCTCCACTGATTACCCGCCAAAAAACCAAACTAAGCCACAGTGTCTGTCCAGTAAAAAACAATGCCCCACGCAGGGGCATTAAAAAAAAACACGAATATTTAGAAACCATTTTTTTCATGATTTTTCTGATGACGCTTAGCGAGTTGGCTTTTCAGCTAACCCAGGCAGGTAGCATGGGAAACAGTCAGAATTGAAGTCTGATCAGATATTTGAAGTGAATGGAATTTTACGTTACCAGAATCCCCCCAACATTTTACCATTGTTAAAATTTTAATGTTTGACCCCTAGATTTTTTTTGCCCCTTTCCCAGATTAAAAAAAACCATCATCTGAGAAAACCATCATTGAAAGATGCCTCATATTTACTATTTTCTTAGGAAAATAGCAAAACTGCCCCGTCCTAGATTTTGGGACATAAGTCCCCCCTCACCCTCCATACCCATGCGAAATAATTATATCCTCTGTATCCAATAGAACAAGATACCAAAGCGAAAAACAAGAAATTATGATGATTAATAGTACAACGGGACTTACCATTATTTTATGTTGGAAGTAGTCTTTGGAGGTAGCAAACGTTTTTGGACAAACTGGGCAATTAAAATGGTTCGTCTGTTGAATTGATGCAGCTGAGTGGGCAACCAGCATATGAGCTTGAAAATCAATACGACGAATGTTGGCATTACAGAGCTAAAAGAGAAAAATATTATTTTTCTGACTTTTTTTTTTCTAAGAACGGTCGTGGAAAAGAGAACTTCCGGAAGGAAACAATTGCACTGCACATAAATACTATGTAAACATAACGTAACCTGCAGTTACTTTTTGGCAAATTTCACAAATCTTGCTTACCATAAGTAATCTTATTGGTCACAATAGAATTGGTAATTTTTAGTCGTAATTTGGAATAATTTCCAAACTATAAAATGTACGGTAGATCCTTTAGAGACGATATGAAATTATTTACAAAATATAACGAATCTTAAAGAATTATGAAATCCTACATAGGCTATATTAGCCGCATAAAAACATCGTTTATCTAGTTTCTTCATAAAGAATTTCTATATAAAATTTTCTACAATTATTTTTTTTAATTCAAATTTGTCATTGAATTCTTAATAGCCTATGATTTATTCTTATCTATCTGATACACAATAATTAAATTTTAACTTTTATGTCAAATTTAAATTTATATTTGAATTTGTTTTTCAATTCCATTTTTTATTGAACTTTGGATAAGATCTTACTTAACTAATAATCAGTAATTGAATGTTACCTCCTTCGTCAAACTTAAGCACATATTTCAAACATTTAAAACATTTCCCACATCTTTAACTACTTCAGCTTAAAAATGAATATCCTTTCCAAAATAGATGATGGTAACAGATCTAATTTTCTTACGATCTGCAAGAACATGGATTTTCAAATCTGGCCATTGAGACTTGCGGGGGGAAGGGATATTTGTTGTTGTTGTTGTTAAACAAAGACACATAAAGTTTTATTATCTAAATGGATCCACCTAGCTATTTACCTATTTAATGAAACGAACGCGCTTTCTTTTTTTTTTTTTTAAACATTGACACAAAATACTAGCCGAAGATTTTGAGAAGGCAAATACTTTGCAAGCCAATAGTCCTTTTAAGTTGCTTTTACTAATTCATCATCTCGTTTTTACTAAACTCATGTTTCTTAACTCACTGTCTTCTCTGTTATTTGTTAAATTTGTACATTTGATTTTTCGACCACTTTCAAATGTTCAGTTACTTCCAAATTTTATCAATATATGCACTTCCGATAACAGTTAATAATACAAATCGTCTTATATACTCCCCTTCCTAACGTTTGACAAAAAATACTTTTCATATAGAAGATGGTATAACACACGAATGGGGTCATATAGGACAGTTTACAAACATGATGTCACACTAAAAACTTAAAAAAATAAAATTATGTTGAATATCCTCTTTTTTTTTACCATGATGACGTCATATATGATCTGCCCCTTCACGTAATATCAAGAAAGTGTGTATTCCTTATCTTGGAAGGCTGAACAAAGACACCACGTTCTTCGGTTTTGACATAACCAGACTACTGGTGTATGAGCATATATGATTGAACTATACGAAAAGCGACTAAGGGAAATTATTGATGGATTTAACTTTCTACGAATGCCTTATCCTGAATTGGCAATGTTGCTTGAGTCTGATTATAGAAAGAATAGTCGGAATTGAGCAGTTCTGATGCTGACATTAAACAGCGCACACATGCAATACAGTGAATCACATCTTACATTGATTATCTTCTTAAACACCCAACTGAACGCTGGTAGAAGAAATTAGGTTTACGTTTATGTAACGAATTCATATAAGCACCATTGAATAATAGTATAACTTTAATGGAATTAATACAACCAGGAAAAATGCCCCATTTTATACACTGATTGAACAGGCACACCAGATGTTCTGGTACAACTGGAAACACATGTTTCAAAACTTTCAGCAAAGAACAATCACTGCTTTTAGTTTACTTTTCATCCTCCAAACTGTCTTTCAAAGATCTTCAGCATTTACTGAATGCACATAGGCAGAAGCGTCCCTATCAGCAGGTAAAAACTGAAAAAAAAACTCCTCTTCATAGTAACAAGCTCTTAAATCTGCCACGTTTGCCCCTATAGTTGCAAAACAGTCGCACATCCTATCAGCCATTTCTTGTGGCGATGAGGTAATCTGAGGTAATTGATTTCCTGGTTGAGTGGATTACTGAGTTGACTGTTTTCCGGGTCTTTGCAGGATTCCCTTCCAGATCCTTCTCATAAAAAATTAAAATATCATAATTTTTATTATCCGCATCTTTAACGCAAAATGTCAGAAGCTAACAGCCTCTATATCTAAAGGAGAGTATCTTAGTCAATGTGCTGCGTAACTGTTAGTACAAAGTGCATTCCTGAATTTGCGTTTATTACTGAGCCATAGAAAAACCCATGTTAATAGAAACCTGGATTATTTTGTTGTTAGTAGTTAAGGTTTAGGAGGTACCTTTCGTATCATTCCTCTCCGCCATTTCCAAATTTGTAATAAACTTTTACTGTTAAGATTACCCAAAATAACGGTTGTCATTTGTAAATCAGTTTAGAATGGTTCAATTGGCTAGAGAGAACACAAAATCACATATCTTATTCAAGTTTTTTTTTTTTTATTCTAACATATATCAGAATCCACCTTTTCTTCTTTAAAAACAAGCAGGGTTTAATACAAAATCCTTTTATCAAGGGACAGCAGGGTCTTTCAGATTATTTGTATTCTAGAGAGCTAGTTTCTATTCTCTGAAATTCCCAGCTGCAGACAGCCAATTAGAAAATTAGACTTAGGTAAACATTGAAATATTCAAGATTTGAATCATCCTAGAAGATGAAAAAGTATAAAAAGAAACCAAAAGAATAAGGCTAGTATAAGACCATAAATTAGCTGACATTTCAGACTGATATTCAAAATCAGTCTTAAGGGCCCAAATTAACATTTAGGTGGTATATACTAAAAAACTTAGGTGGTATATAAAAAAAGCATGAAGTTAAGATGAGTAAATTTCGCAATTACGAGTTGAGTCTAAAATAAACAAAATACAACTAATGTATAATAGCCAAAGGAAGAAAGAATGAAGAAATATTGACAACACTCTGGCTTCATTTTACAGATAGCTAAAATTACCGTTTTTCTTTTAGAGCATTTAACCACATCAAACCCACCTTTTGAATATGTGGTGTTTGGGATATAACTTGAGTTAACACTGTATTTTGTAGATGGATACAAATATTAACAGCTTTTTATTCAAATTATTCAAAAATATTCAGATTAATATTCATAATTTTATTCAAAGTTTATGCTAACACTCAATGAATGGTTATCAATTCTCATGTGTTAATGTGCTTTTTAGATAATCTAGAGAAAAAAAAATACCCTAAACCATTTTATTTTATGATGCTGATTTTTTTTTTCTACGAAATTTATATTTTTTTTATTCCAAAATATGTATTTAGCCAATCCGAGCTTTTACTATAGCTTCTGCAACAACAACTACTGACAACTCAGGGAAGTACCAAACAGCTTAAGGCCAACAGAGCTACACACTTATCTCCTCGATCCAAACCTATTCAACACCCCCCTCCTTAAACTCTCCCAAGAAGTTCCAATTTCCATTTAAGTCCTTCCTTACGACCTCCTCCCACCATATTCCAGGACAATCTACTTTCCGTGTGGACCGAAGAGGCCAACCATTTTCGGTAATCTGTCACCTCAGGATCTCTGTCAATCTTTGGTAATCTGTCATCTTTCATCCGCAGAACATGCCCAAGCCATCTCAACATTTCTCTCACTATAGCCCTAGACAGCGGGTTAGAACCACATTTTTCGTACAACTTGCTGCTTGAAATAAGGTCGGTCAGAAGAAAGTACCCCCTAGTACATGGTCAACTTTATTTTTAACATCAATAGCAGCACTCCTATACACCCTAGTATCTTGTATCAATACTGCCATTCTTCTGTTTACAATAATATAATCAATAAGGTTGGCCTTCTTAAAATCACGTGAGTACCATGTTAACCATAGGGCCCTTTCATAGCCAAATAAGTGTATTGGTTATAACTAGATTGTTATACCTGCAAAATTGCATTAGTACGTTTTTTTTTCCTAAACAAATTTAAACAAGGCAAGGATACCATCTATCTCTGTTTCTACTAATCTGGGCATTAAAATTTCCCAATAGAAACACCATATTCCTACCCTGAGATCCTGTCTCTATTATTAACACCTTCTCATCCTACACTAGACTTAGCAGCTTCCTTGCTCATCATGAGCCCTACTCCCTACCTATAGGACCCATCCTTCCCGCCTGAGTACATAAATTCAGTTTACTACCCCATGGAATTTGAGTTTTTGAAATTCCTAATAAGTCTAGTTCAAAACATATGAATACATCAGATAAAATTTTGAAACAATAGATGTTTTTTAGTGTTGCAACACTCCAAGTTGCAATTTTCATTTTGTTTAAACCATTGAAGTAACTATGGGCTCAAAACACTATATCAGAACTATTTGTTAATTGCGTCATGATTAGAATCAAACTTAACCCAACATCTTATTCTAAACATAAAGGGTTTATGCTAACAATCAATAAATGATTATCGTTTCTGCCTTACATGTGTTAATAAGCTTCTTAGCCAGTTTTATACAAAATTGTCTCCCATCGTTTATATTTTTGATGGAAAAATGTTCTTTTTTTCAATTTAAAAGTGTTTTTGACTCAAAAATGCGGATCTATATTCACAGTGTATATTCAAAGTATGATGAAAGCATTAACGATAGGAGGATGTTGTTTAAGGTTCTATCATTCACATTCCTTAAGCAAATCAGTACCTAGACAAAAGTACCTCAATGCCTAGCCAATGTGCATACCAATACATAGGAGCAGGGGGATATAGAGGATGATTTCTCTCTTAAAATCAATATTAAATATTACCTTACCGATAAAAATTGAAATGAAAATGAAAAATTCGATTTTGAATTAAAATCAAATAGTTGTGGGCATCAAGCCATGGCTAATTGTAGAAAAAGCAAAGACAGATAGTCCGATGAGTGAGAGGCGAATCTGGAATTAACCCCCTCCCTATTATGATTGTATAAAAATGATGTATGAAAATTTTAAATTAAATTAAAATTAAAATAGATCATTTTGAACGTCTTTTTAGATTAGACTTTTGTGCACTCATAATACTAAACAAGAGCTAGGAGCTCATATGGCACTTGTGACGAGGCCAGAAGAGCTAAGAGCCAAGAGCTCATATGGTACGAGCTCTAACAAAATTCTAAGAATCAATAGATTGATTTAAAAGAAAAATCAGAGGCTTAATGTCGGTCGGGATTTAAAATAAGAGCTCTGAGTCACGATGTCCTTCTAAATATAAAAATTCATTAAGATCCGATCACCCATTCGTAAGTTATAAATACCTAATTTTTTCTAACTTTTACTCTCCCTTTAGCCCCCCAGATGATCCAATCTGGGAAAACGACTTTATCAAGTCAATTTGTGCAGCTCCCTGACACACCAACCAATTTTCATCGTCCTAGCACGTCCAGAAGCACCAAACCCGCCAAATCACTGAGCCCCTCCCCCCAACTCCCCCAAAGAGAGCGAATACAGTACGGTTACGTCAATCACGTATTTACGACATTTGATTATTCTATCCACCAAGCTTCATCCCGATTCCTCCACTCTAAGCGTTTTCGAAGATTTCCGATTTCTCCCTCCAACTCCCCCCAATGTCAACAGATCTCGTCGAGATCTAAAATAAGAGCTCTGAGACATGAATTCCTTCTAAATATCAAATTTCATTAAGATACAGTCACCCGTTCTTAAGTTAAAAATACCTCAATCAATCAATCAATCAATCAATCAATTTATTGATGCTAGAAGAAAAAACTATAACAAAAGTAAAGGGGTTACTAGGCCCAAGAAGCTTTGCTTGTAATGGACCACAGAGAACAAGAATAAAACACTATTATAAAATATATACAAAAAAAAAAAAAAAAAAAAAAAAAACACTTGAACAAGACAAGGACATTGAATAGATAGGATATTTAACAGATAGAAGATTTAGAAGGAGATTTAACATATAGCTGAAAATGATTTTAAAAGAAGAGAAGAGACATACAAATTAGGAAAGGATTAATAAAGAGAGAAAAATTATTGAATTGGAAAGACCCGACGAAATAATGCTTTTGCAGAAAGAAAAAGAGGGACATCCGAAGGGATGGAGTTCCATAATAGAATTGATTGATATACTGGAGACCTCTGGGCTGCTGTAGAAGATCGTTTTGGTAAAATAAATCGTCGAAAAGAATTACGTAAAGAAGAAAAGTACCTACCTGAGCCTGTTCGTGAGAAAAACGGCTGTAGGGGCGGTGGGAGAGTACCTAGAAAAGCAGAATGCGCAAAATAAAGAGTACTTTTACCTATAATATGATCCAGCGGAGCTATTCCAGTATCATTATAAAGATCAGAGGAAGGGTAAAGCCGAGGGAGAAGAAAAATAGCCTTCACTGCCCTATTTTGGGCTCTTTGAAGTGAGCAGAGAAGAGATTTATTAGTATTACCCCAGACAGAGCAGCAATAAGAAAGGTAAGGATAAATAAAAGCATAATAAAGAGAAACCATAATATCAGGAGGAAGAAATGAGTTAATCCGGTGCAACATTGAAGACTGGCGGAGGATTAAGGAACGGGTGTGAGTTATATGCGGTTTAAAAGAAAGAAAACAGTCAAGATACACACCAAGAAATTTCACCACAGTAGCTTGTGGTATAATATCATTCCCAAAAGTCAGGGTGATTGGCTCCTGTACGTCTCGCATACGGTAAGGGGTCCTGAAGTCGACAATGGCACTCTTTCGGCTGTTAAGAGCCATAACATTTGACCAGCACCAATCCTTTACTTTATCAAGAAGACCTTGAGCTATAGAAGTGGCAGATGGTAGGTCCATTGCAGCAATGAAAAAGTTACAGTCATCAGCAAAAAGAACAGGGTGAACATGGGGATGAAGACCATCAACAAGATCATTGATGTAAATTAGAAATAAAAGTGGTCCAAGCACAGAGTCTTGTGGGACACCTTTTAATACAGGCAAAGTAGAGGAAGAAGTACGGTTAACCAAAACATACTGAGATCTCTCTGAGAGGTGGGACCTAAACCATTCTAGTGGGACTCCATGCACTCCAAATAAAGATAGTTTAGACAGAAGAACATTGTGGTCAACCATATCAAAGGCCTTTGAAAAGTCAAGAAATAGACCCAAAACACACAAGCCCTTGTCCAGATTAACACGCACAAACTCAGTTGCATCAGAAAGTGCATGCAAGGTAGAGAATGAGGGACGAAAACCATACTGATGGTTAGTGATGAGAGGATTTCCAGCAGTCGAATTAGTACTAAATACAAATGAAGAGAGTCGACGATACACTACTTTTTCAACAACCTTTGAGATGACAGGAAGAAGAGAAATAGGTCTGTAATTTGAAATTAGAGAAGAATCACCTTTTTTATGCAAGGGTACAACGGTAGCAACTTTAAATAAATGAGGGAAAATACCAGAAGAAAGAGAGAGGTTAGTTATGTGTGAGATGGGATGAGAAACAAACTGACTGATTTTTTTAAGGACATTATTACTCAAACCAACTCTATCAACTGAACAACTGCTTGGAAGCTGAGAAATAATACTAGAAATCTCAGTAGTACTACATGGGGAAAGGAAAAAAGACTTTTCTGTCATAGGAAAACAACTTACTCTACTCGGGGGTGGAATGAGAACTGAGGGAAGTGTGGTGAAATACGAATTGAAGGAACTTGCTAAGGATTTTTTGTAAACAACAGATCCATCAGCTTTCCTATAAAGAGATGGGGAAGATTGTTTGAGTTTCTTGCGGGAGAGAGCTTCATTAATTACAGTCCAAACCTTGCGCAAATTCCCTTTACACTCATTAATTCGACGCGAAAAATACAGCTTTTTTGCTAAACGAACTGAAGAAGTGAGCACATTTTTGTAATGTTTATACCTCAGAAGATCTTCCTGTGTCTTACTTTTACATGCAGCCTTGAACAAAGACGCCTTCATATGGGTTGCATTGATCAGACCTCTAGACATCCATGGGCATTTAGGTGTAAAATTCCTTGGCATCTTTCTAAGAGGAAAATGCTTATCCAACAGAGTGCCCATACGACACAAAAATAATCTAGTTGCACAGTCAGCATTATTAGCTTCAAGAACACTAGACCAATCATTACTCTGAAGACTATGTATTAACTTAGAAATTTCTCTATCTGTAAAAGTTCTAAAAGAAGACTCGCCTTTCTCATCCACAGTAATCTCTGTTTTAGGCACAGATAAATAGATAAATAGAATAAACAGATACAGATAAATTAGATAAATAGGGAAGTGATCAGAAAGATCAGTGAAAACAAGACCAGACGAGAACTTCAAATTAGGAGAATGAGAAGTGAAAATATTATCTATTAAAGTGGCAGAATTTCTTGAAAGGTCAACACGTGAAGGAAAAAAAATTCAAGGAAGTAGCCCAGAAGAAGAAAATACATCAAAAAGATGGTCACATTCATCATTTGATCCAGCATTTAACATATTACAATTAAAGTCTCCCAAAACACAAATCCGTTTTTTAGAGAAAGTCCCCACACCAGAAAGCTGATCAAGCAAATCACAGAACAGATGTGTTGGAAAAGGAGGGGGCTTATAAAACAAACAAACAGTATCACATGCAAACTGGCTTTTCAGATCAATAACAAGAGAATAAACTGTCCTACTATTAGACACCACCGATGTAAACAAGGATTCAAGATCAGATCTTCTACAAAATTCAATAATAGATTTTATGAACAAAGAAATACCCCCCAGAACACTTTGTTACCATTCTAGGGACATGAATAGCAATATAACCATGCATGTCATAAGCTGTAAAATTATCACTGTCAGATAACCATGTTTCCGTCAAGCCTATGACATCAAAAGGGCAAGAATTATCAGACCACAGATACGATTTAAGAGTGTCCCACTTATCTCTTATCCCACGCCCATTCAAACAAAAAACATTAAAGCAACTGTTTGAAGAGAGTGAGGGCATAATATTTATCACAATAATCAATGGTGGTGTGATAATTACAGCTAGAACTAACCATAGATTCAAGGAGAGGGTCAAAAGTGTGTGCCTCTTTTTTACCAGCACTACTTGGTTGATCAAATATAACTGAATTAAGAATAGAAGAATTCAAAAGGAAAGAGAAATCACCCATATTTATCTCAGACATACAATACCTTCACAAATGACACACTATCCATAGTACACTTGAAGGTGATGGAATCATAAACAAAGAGAAAGAAATATCAGTGGGATGGCAAATATTAACCAAAGAAAAGGGTCAAATAATGTGGCACCAGTCAGGAATAGATGAGCTGCGAGTGTTAAGGCGTGACAAACAATGACAGAAATCAGGCTACGTAAAGGCAATAGGATCTCAAACAAACATAAAGAGACATTAGTAGGATGGCTCATAATATTTGAAGAATAGGCTAAATTTACAATATGGGACCAGTAAAATTTATGTGAGCTGTAAGTGTGCTGACATGACAAAAGTGTGATAGAAAATAGCATACATGAAGGTGATAGGAACACAAACAAATATAAATAAATATCAATGGTATGACACACAATGTTGAAAGTATAAGACCAAAATAGATATGAGCAATCAAAATTATGTGATCTGCATGTGAACACACAAAACAAAGATATGGTAGAATTAAGGCAAAATAAAGGTGATATGATCACAAACATAAATAAGGAAATAATAGTGGGATGGCATATATTTGTCAAAATATTGGCCAAAAGTATAATGTGGAGCCATTCAAGATTATAAGAGCTGCAATTATGCTGACATGACAAAAATATGATAGAAATTGGCCTACATGAAGGTGAGAGAGTCAAAAACAAAAATAAAATAAAGAAAATTCAGTAGGATGGCATATATTAATCATATTATTGGCCCAAAATATAATATGGGACCAGTCAAAATTTCATGAGCTGCAAGTGTGCAGACATAACAAGAACATTCTAGAAGTCATGCAACATGATGGTGATAGGATCACAAACAAACATAAAGAAAAATCAGTGGAAAGGCACATATTAATTAAAGGAGTGGCACAAAATATAATGTGTAACCAGTTAAAATTATGTGAGCTATAAGTATGCTGACATGACAAGAGTAAAACAGAAAGCAAGCTGCATGAAGGTGGTAGAATCACAAACAAACATAGAGCAATATTAGTGGCAAGGGACATATCATCCAAGGTATTGCCCCAAAGCATAATATAGCACAAGTCAAAATTATGTGAAGACAGTGAAGAGTGAAAGAGGAAAAATGTAAGAACATAAAATAAATTCATACAAAAACAATTCAACACATTATAACAAAGTGAACTAAAATCCATCACTTTAATTCTCTGCATTTGCAGCACACAAATCAATTTCATCCTGATCACTGAACTTAACTACTCTTCCAGACTGAGTTTTATACAGGATATCACCTTTACTAGACCAAACATTACGTAAACCAAGCTTTGACTTGGCATATGAAAGAAGCTGTAAGCGTGGTTTTGTAAGCATCTCAGAAAATAGTGTCCCAGATCCTTTCAAATCCTTCTTTTGTCTGAGAAGCAGTTGGCGAATTCGTAAATTACAAAATTCTACAACTATGGGTCTGGGTTTGGCAGATGGTTTGCCAATTCTTTTGGCTGAGACAACATCAGACTGGGTAATTGGTATACCAGGAAATTTCACAGCACATAGTGACATGAACTGACTTTCAGTGTTTTCAATGGGGGCATCTTCTTTCACCCCAAAGACAATAATTTGGTTGCTCAAAGCCTGCTGTTCAAAACGATCATTTAATCTTGCCCGGTTAGACTGGATAGGCCTGAAAGAGCTCTCAAGGTCTTTCATTGATGACCCTAGAGTAGTCAAAGAAGATTCAATTGAAAATATGCGTTTATTATAGCTTTCAAGGGTCTTATCAACTAGACTACTGAGATCTAGGCTGAGGCCAGCATACACATCCTGCTTGATTGCATCCAGCTTATCTGAAGAAATAGTGACATCATGTTGAATGAATGCCTGTTCCTCTTTCATTTTGGTCACAGCCTCAAGTAACCCTTTCACTGAAGATTTAAGGCTGTCAGGATGCAGTGAATCTGCTAACATTTTGTGTTTAATTTTTATATTATTCATGTGGTTAGTCAGCATGAGTATTTGCTCTGAGACGGATTCTGATCCAGAGAATTGGAGTGAGCTGTCTGACCTAAGTTCACGGGGTGGCTTGATTTGACTTTTCATTACTTGCTTAATGTGAACAACAAGACAGGTACAGAGTAAGCAGTGGTATATGGCAGGCTGGGTATAAGGCAGGATAAGGTTCACAATCTAGCAGAAAATTTCAAATAACAAAGCAGGAGCAAGTTAAAATTAGCATAGGTCTCACCTGATGAGTCCCCTCTTACACCCCAGGGGTAGGGGCTGCTAAGTATGCCTGCCTTTACCCACTGGTAAGCAGGCAGAACCAGTACTTCGGGATGCTTAAAGCGTATCTAGAACTTGTGCTTATTCTTCCCATCAAGTTCCGTCCTGATCTCTCTAATGTAAGCGTTTTTCCAAGATTTCTTTCCCTCCTCCAGCCCCCTGTGTCCCCGGATCCAATTCGAGTCGAAAATGGAGTATCTGAGACATAAGATTCTTCTACACATCAAGTTTAATTAAGATCCGATCACCTATTCGTAAGATAAAATACCCCAATTTTCACGTTTTCCAAGAATTCCGGTTTCCCCCTCCATCTCCCCCCAATGTCACAGGATCTGGTCGGAATTTAAAATAAGAGCTTTAAAGAACAAGATCCTTCTAAATATCAAATTTTATTAAGACTTGATCACCCGTTCGTAAGTTACAAATATCTCTTTTTTCCAAATTACCCCCCCCCCCCCAACTCCACCAAAGAGAACGGATCCAGTCCGGTTATGTCAGTCAAGTATCTTAGACTTGTTTTTATTCTTCCCATCCAGTTTCATCCTGATCTCTCCGCTTTAAGTATTTTCTAAGATTTCCGGTCCCCTCCCCCCAATGACACTGGATCCGGTTAAGATTTGAAATAGGAGATCTGAGTTACGAGATCCTTCTAAATATGAAGTTTCATGAAGAACCGATCACTCCTTCGTAAGTTAAAAATACGTCATTTTTTCTAATTTTTCAGAATTAACCCTGCCCCCATTTCCCCAAATAGAGCGGATCCGTTCCAATTATGTCAATCATGTATCTAAGACTTCTGCTTATTTTTCCCACCAGGTTTCTTCCAGATCCCTCCACTCTAAGCGTTTTCCATGATTGTATGTCCCCACAGACTCCCCCCAATGTCACCAGATCCGGTCGAGATTTAAAATAAGAGCTTTGAGACACGATATCCTTCTAAATATCAAATTTCATTGAGATCCAATCACCCATTCGTAAGTTAAAAATACCTATTTTTTCCAATTTTTCAGAATTAACCCCCCCCCCCCAACTACCCCAAAGAGAGCGTATCTGTTCCGGTTATTCAAGTCATGTATCTAGGACTTGTGCTTATTTTTCCCACCAAGTTTCATCCCGATCCCTCCACTCTAAGTTTTTTCCAAGATTTTAGGTTTCCTCCTCCCAACTCCCCCCCCCCAATGTCACCAGATCCAGTCAGGATTTAAAATAAGAGCTCTGAGACACAATATACTTCCAAACATCAAATTTCATTAAGATCTGATTAACTGTTCGTAAGTTAAAAATACTTCATTTTTTCTATTTTTCGAATTAACTGGCCCCCCACTCCCCCCAGATGGTCAAATCGAAAAAAACAACTATTTGTAATTTAATCTGGTCCTGTCCCTGATACGCCTGCCAAATTTCACCGTCCTAGCTTACCTTAAAGTGCCTAAAGTAGCAAAAGCGGGACCGACAGACAGACAGACAGACCGACAGAATTTGTGATTGCTATATGTCACTTGGTTAATACCAAGTGCCATAAAAAAAAAGAAAATCACGAGTGACTTTTATTAGAGGCAAGAGGAACCTGATGATTTAGAAACCGGAATTTCCAAGCCTGCGCATTAGGATTTCTCAAAAATTAATTTTTCCATGTGCGAAACATAAACAAGGGGACACCTCTCCTATCCTGTATATGCATAAATGTCAAACATTTAGAATTTCATTAAATTCAGCCAAGCAATTTTTTTATTACTATCTTAGGACAAATTTGGCACATCTTTATAAACTGGAGAAATGTATGTGGATGCACTCATTAAGAATGGATATTGTGCATAGCTACGCTTTACACCAAATTTTCCCTTTTATTATAATTATAACTTCCCTTTTATTTCCCTTTTATTTTATAGATTGTAAAGAGATAATTAAGAAGTTTGTGTTACAGAATACCACGCTTTATTTGAAATTTGTTTCAGCGAAGGAAAGTCTCTAACTCTTTCTAATAACTTCCTGTGAAAGCACCTATCCACAACAAGAAAAAAAACTTGCACGCAATTTCCTTATTAGTATCTTTTGAAATAAAGGCGAAAAAACATAACTGAAAATAGACTCGATTAATTATGTAACGCTTTTCCATGTGATAAGGGACTACCAAGATAGAGCTTTTTTTATAAGCTGAACAGTTTTGACAAAAGTTGAAACGCTTTCTACCTGAAAAGCCAAAAAAATCTCCTTTTTTTGGCTAAAGAAATTGAAGGTTTTATTTCAGGCTTTCAGCCAATCGGAGCATGTCCACTTTTTAAGCCTTTGTAACGTTCCATGTAATTCAAATTATCTTTTCCGACTTTAAAATATATGACACAGTATTATTGAGACACTTTAAGCAATATGACTCCATGAACACAGGGGAGGAGACTTTCTAACAAAACCATTACGATGAGCCCATTCCTCCCTGAAAATCTAACAGATAGCTACCTAAAAAGGGACTTTTTAGAATTTCAGTTGCTTTGAAACAACATAATCTGATTATACCCCCTCCTCCCCGAAAAAATAATAAATGCGTAAACATAGGACTTACATGACAATTGATCTTGCCTGGAGCTCCAAAGGACTGTTTTCCACGAAAGGTAGATGGCAGTTCAGGTGGCTTCAAACCATCATTTGCTTGTTTTTGTTTTTCCTTGCTCATAATCAGGTCAACCATTTCCTAGAAAAAAAAAGAAGTAATTATTCTCAAAAACAATATTCGAAAATTTTGGTTTGTGTATTTTTTTATCCATGAATCTGAGACTAAGCTACCATTAAAAAAAAAATCAAAAAATTGTCAATATGTATTTAAACCTACATTGAAGATTAAGTTAATTTCTAGTTTCTTTAGTTCTGCTTCATAAATTCTCTTAAATCTCTTTAGGTTTTTATTCATACAACTGTAAATTTTCAAACAATACAATCCCCTCCCCCGTGAGATATACTTCTTCGTAAGTGCATAAAGATCGTTTACTTTAAGAAAACAGAGGTATCTATAAAAGTTTTGTCATTCTAGTATCTCTAGATTTCCACATATCTTACTGAGTACAATAATTGTTCCTTGACAAAAGTTCCTTGGCCCAGGGGAATGAACGCATTATTTAAGCGCTAATTTGAGAACATAAATAAAATGTCAAAATCTTGAAGCATGGAGAAAGAAGAAACTGAACAAAAAAACAAGTACAAAATATCCTCCCCCTCAAAAAATACAAAAATATTCTTTGATGCATATTCAAGTGCTCCAAGATCCCCGTAGATTCACAATTCCTGATGTAAGTTGGTAGAACGTTCCAAGACCTAGCCCAGGGTTTATAAAGCTGATTTTTTTTTTACGGGAAATGGTTATTTTCGCGCTGTCCATCGGATATCATCTATTTGCCGCAAAATGCGTCAAAATGATTCCAAGACTACCATTGAAAGAAAAAGAAAAACATTGAAAAAGAAGGTTAGGTTAAAGTGAGTTGTAAAACCTATCTGCAACAGAATATAGTTTTTCCAAATTTCCTGCATCTAGTTTTTCTGTTTGCACTTTTATTTATAAAATGTACTGGCTTGATGTGAGAAATTTGTGTCTATTTTTGTCCGAAGGCACAAAGAAGGTCCAACTAGACTCAAAAACTAAACAATACGTCAGATTATCTTCGAAAATTAAATTTATCGAAAAAAAAAATCAACTCTATACTGAAAGCATAAGATAGCGCATTAGTCACTTTACCTTTTTAAAGCAATGTATGTAACTATTTTCAATTAATTAATTTTGAATTTTAACATATTAATAAACTCACAACCAAAGAAAGAGTTAAGATCAATAATTGGGATACAGCGATCTTATTAATACCACTTCACTATTAGGCAGTCTCCTACTAAGTCTACAATAATTGACTTGGTACAACATTTTCGAAAGCATGGTTCTGTTGTTGATAAATCTTAATTTGAAAATGTCGGTCAGCACATCGGCCTGAAAATACCCAAACTGTGCAGCGTAGCATTGAGGAAGACTCAACTATACCCACGATACCCTGACATTATCTTCCACACCTAACTCAAAACAAATTCCAATTTTTAAACTATGTCGTAAAAAGGAACTAGTAAAGCACATTCATTTACTAAAAAATTGGTACTTGTCAATTACATCGACCCTGTATTTTAGCCAAACCCTTAGAACAGTACATTCTTAATCTTTAGCATCGAAATCGAGAGAAGGAGCATTGTGTTTATTGCAAGAGTCATTTGTTCCTTTATGAAAACGACAATTAAAGATTGAACTATAGTAATCTTGAATATGTATTTTAAGCAAATTAAATATACTTTCTGCAACGTATTTCTTAATTGTCCAATAAGTTTAAAGGTTGAGTTCTTTATGTGTCAGAACAAGTGTAACTGCAGGGTACATATCCATTCTACTGAAATGGGTTGAAATCTTTCCAAACTAACCTAATAATAACAAACTAATGATGCTCATTATGTAGCATACTATTTCAAAGTGGGTAAGCATATTATACTTATAGGCAAAGACTATCGCATTAAGCGTTACAGCAATTAATGGGATGGTTGCAACTATGACATTAGACCATTTATTTTGAGATATTTTTAAAGCAGATACCTTAACCTTATAGAAAATTAATATTTTGCAGTTTTCTTAAACTAAGCTCTAATTTGTGCATCAGGTGACATTCGTATGCAATAGAGAAAGTAGCTATAACACACATTTACTCCTCTTACATAACAACAAAATAACACGTCTATATGGCTATATGGAAAGTAGCCACAACACACATCTACTAATCTTGCATAACAACAAAGAAACACGTCTATATGGCTATCTGGAAAGTAGCCATAACACATCTACTTTTCTTCTCTTACATAACAACAGCGAAACACGTCTATCTGGCTTTATTTTTGTTTTTTTGTTCCATACTTTAAAAGAAAAACCTCGTACTTCTGATTGAGATGTGGTTTGAAAAAAGGAACAGATGTAGCTGTAAATCAAACTATTCATAAAATAAAAAAACAAAGCTCAAAAATAAATACAAGAAACGAAAGACTTAATACCCAGACATTTCTCAAAAGTTACTTATTCGTATGTGGTTCACTTTAACAGTGTGCAGTCATTACAATAATGTGCCTCTTAAAAATGTATTCATTTATCAGCTGGTAAACCTAATTGTTGGTAAACAACTGTTTGCTGGCCTCCATGTGGAACCAGTTGTTGTCTTTATGTCTGCCACCATCTCCCAAAACAATATTTTATCGAAATTTTTCAAAATTCCTTACATATTCCAAATTATGTATACATTTATTATGTCTTCGCTCCACGGTAGGCCCAATGCCCCTCCTCAAAGAAGTCCTTCCAAGATGCATTTCCGACTGACCTTAAGTAATCATACCAAAAAGTAAGCAGCTAAAATATTCTTAATTCACTTCAGAGTCTGTTTCTTCGAATTTACTTTTTTTTACCCATCTCCCCCTCTCCCAAAAAACAAATATTTTTCAACAAATTATAATAATATTGTTGTATATATTGTAAATTTTAAGCCTGTTTCAGATTAAACACTTTCAATTCCGGTTCAAAAACAAAACAAAATCCAAAATTCGATGTTTATCTCTTGACGAAAGAATTAACGAAAGTAAAACGAAGCATAAACATGAATTCTGATCAAGCCCGAACGAAACAATGCGCTGGAACAACATATAAATAAATAACTGGGTCTCAAAATAATTGTTTGAAGCTATGCAACGGGTATCTGAAGACATCCTACCAAACGAGTGTTCCTCAATACACAGTTACTAGGTTTCTGTTTTTACGAAAGGATATACCCTATTGTTTATTTTTTCTTTAGTGACTTGTCGCCCAACACGGTCTGTCACAAGTTCATCGATATTTGAATATAAACTAGCTTTTGGTATCTCTATAGTGCAGTTATAGTGCTTTAATCAAAGTAGTTATGACTGCAGCAAAAGTAATCAATCAGTAATTGCAACTTTGAGAATTATCGATTTCCTTCAAAAAATTTCATTTTTCTTTTCCTTCTTGAAGCATAGTTGAAATAGCTAGCCTATCACAGTCCAACTGTTTGAACGGTTGTTTTTAAGGCATTGAGCACAAAGTCAAACTTTAACGTAAAGAGTGGAGGTTAACAGGAGAGGAGCAACCCACCTCGTATACGGATTCACTGTTATTAAAGCCTAGTTATACTTATCGTATAGAATGAGGGGATGAAGAGGCGGCATGGTCTCATATTCAGAATTAAATAAAAAAAACTAGTTTTTTTAACTGAAAGTAAGGAGCGACATTAAAACTTAAAACGAACAGAAATTACTCCGTATATGAAATGGGTTGTCCCCTCCGCAATCCCTCGCTCTTTACGCTAAAGCTTTTAATTGCTTTAAAAAGTAGAATTGTGGCAAAGAGTCAAACTTTAGCGTAAAGAGCGAGGGATTGCGGAGGGGACAACCCATTTCATATACGGAGTAATTTCTGTTGATTTTAAGTTTTAATGTCGCTCCTTACTTTCAGTTAAAAAAACTAGTTTTTTTTTTCATCTAATTTCTGAACGTTTTTGAATTAATGCATGTTTGATTTTGGCTCTCCGCACATAAATTATTAAATGAAATTTGTATATTAATTCTTTATTTGGCTAAATGGCTTTCTCTTAGTTTTGATCAGACGATTTTGAGAAATAAGGGGTGGGGAAGGAGGCCTAGTTGCCCTCCAATTTCTCGGTTACTTAAAAATCCAACTAGAAATTTTAATTTTTAGCGAACGTTTTTATTAGTAAAAAATATACGTAACTTAAGAATTAACTTACGTACAGGCACGTACGCAGGAATTTTTTTCGGGGGGGGGGCCAAAACCTTCGAAACAGCAGATATAAAGTAGCACTTTTTTATTTAGTAATGCAAAAAGCAGGTATATCGGAAAATACAGATCCTGTAGTATTGTAGCGGATGGGGGGGGTGGGAAGAAGACTAAAGCCTCAACAGTATGTTTTAGGCTCAGGTTATGTTCATAGCGATTTAGAACCAGTGATTAATCTATTATATCCCACTGAAAGGGAAATTTTAGGGTTAACAGTGCAATATGGATTCTGTGGGGGGGAGTTCTTTTATTGCAAAAACCTATATTTTAATGACAAAATGATAGTCTCCAAAATTGATCCATTAAAAGTTGTACTTTATCCTGAAAGGGGGGGGGGGGAATAAACACCCTAATATATAGGATAATTCTATTTTGCTGTGGAAAGCAAACTCTCTTTACAAGAAAAAAATAACAGCACAATTGCTAATTACTTCAAAGAGGGTAAAAAGTTAGACTGGAAATGGGTTAATAATTGGGCAGTGACTTGACCGGATAAACATGCTGTAAAATCCCCAAAAAAAGGCTTCACACATGAATCTAGATTCTTAATAAATGTCCTACTTTTGCCAGAAATCCCAAGATACCATGGGGAAACATTTCAAAAAGTTTCGGGGGGGGGGCCGAAGGCCCCAACCCTGCGTACGTGCCAGCTTACGTAACACACTTTTATATTCTTATAATTTTATTATGTATACGAGGGGGTTTGTACCCTCGTCAATACCTCGCTCTTTACACTAAATCGTAAGTTTTGTCCCAATTCTTTGAGAATGGCCCCTGAATTAGAAAGGCCGTAGAATAAATAGTTGAAATTACTAAAAATACTTTAGCATAAAAAGCGAGGTATTTATCTCCTCCTAAATACCTTGATCTTTATGCTAAAGTATTTTTAGAACCCCTCATATGCGTAATAATCTCTGTTCGTTTTACGTTTCAATGCTACTCCTTACTTTCAATTGAAAAAACGTTTTCATGTTTATTTTTTCTTTTTTTTTATAGTAATGTTAGAAAATCCTGCGCCCTTTTCATTGAGTTTTTCTTCCCCCATGACATATTCCTCGAAGAAAAGATCCTCCACCGTAGCCCCTTCCCCTCAATCCCACCCTTCAAACCAAAAAAGCCCCCTGAAAACGTCTGTACACTTTCCAATAACCATTACTGTATGCAAACACTGGTCAAAGTTTGTAACTTGCAGCCCCTCCCCCAGGGATTATGGGGGAGTAAGTCATTCCTAAAGACATAGTTATTATGGCTTTCGACTATGTGGAACAAAATGGATATCTCAAAATTTTGATCCGTTGACTTTGGAAAAAAAAAATGAGCGTAGGAGGGGGCCTAGGTGCCCTCTAATTTTTTTGTCACTTAAAAAGGGCACTAGAACTTTTCATTTCCGTTAGAATGAGCCCTCTTGCGACATTCTAGGACCACTTGGTCGATACGATGACCCCTGAAAAAAAAAGAAGAAAAAAAACAAACACGCACCGTGATTTGTCTTCTGGCAAAAAATACGAAATTCCACATTTTTGTAGACAGGAGCTTGAAATTTCCGCTATAAGGTTCTCTGATACGCCGAATGCGATAGGGTGATTTTCTTTAAGATTTTATGACTTTTAGGGTGTGTTTCCCCCTATTTTCCAAAATAAGGCAAATTTTCTCAGGCTCGTAACTTTTGATGACAAAGACTAAATTTGATGAAACTTATATATTTAGAATCAGCATGAAAATCTGATTCTTTTGATGTATCTTTTAGCATCTAAATTCCGTTTTTTAGAGTTTCGTTTCCTATTGAGCCGGGTCGCTCCTTACTACAGTTCGTTACCACGAACTGTTTGATAAGCTTTGTTTGTTTTCAGAACTGAAAGCAAAAGACATAAAAATAACTTTGTTACGTATCACACTAAACAGTATCATATAAAACACTTGGTGGTAACGAACTGTAAGTAAGGAACAACCCGTGTCAATAGTATCCAAAATTCTAAAAAAGCTACGAGTTTGAGAAAATTTGCCTGATTTTCAAACAAGGGGGGAAACGCCCTCACAATGGCAAGTGATCTTAAAGTAACAAGGACACCAAAAATGAACACCAGCTTTGCTCCCCAATCCCAAATTTCACTATTATCATGCCTTTAAAAAATCTCGAGAACTCCTCTTCTCTTAAAAAAAAATCCTTACAACATATCGAAATTTCCCTCCCGAATCAATTTCCAAATTTTTTTTTTATGCAGTTTCTCTATGAATTACTTATTGTGTTTATTCACCTTTGCTTTTGTATTAACGTCTTTATTTTCAAGCTTTCTTTTGTATTTACTTGCTGTACCTGTTTGCTTGCTTTTTCATTTTTCTTCCTCTTTGTTTTCGTCTCACACAAGCTATGCTTTTCAGTCGAAGCTAATTAACGGATTATGTTTTTTTTAATAAATAAATTGATTGATTGGCGCAACCAAATACGTTTTAAAAAATTAGGGAAAACTAGGAATTCAGCTTTTAATGAAGAAAATCTTCATTTTTCAATTTTTTTCTATTATTATTATTATTTTTTTTACAAGCGCCCGCCAATTTTAAAAATGCAGAACGTGTGTTAAAAATCAGCAGAATGTTAGCAGAAAAAATATATAATGATGAAACGCAAGAAAATATAACTTTCCCGATTGCTGAAGCAGAAGAAAAACACGGGCATTAATTGGAAGCAAACTGTGTAAAAATCCACGAATTAAATAATTAAAATATAGGCTAATGATAACATCTTTTTAACAAAAAGAGATTGGCATGAAGTGAATATAAAATGGAATATCTAAAACTCTAAGCTAGGCATTAATTTAGGCCTAGTAATCTTAATTCTAATCTTTAAACACCTATAAGAGTATGATTCGGGAGGAACAATTATGCTTTTTTTGGCATATTTATCCCTTCCAAATATTTATCCTAAAGGTCTATTTTTATTGCTTAACTTGTATCACATAAAGCACAAACATAAAATTTTTTGTTTCAATTTCAGGAATCAATGAAAAGAAAATTGATATATGTCAAATATACCAAAGTTTAAGAAAGACACATTCAATTATAACAAAGACAGGTTGAAATCCCCCTTTGGCTAGCCTAGTTTGGCAAGCGATAGATACAAGATAAAAAAAAAAGGTAAAAAGGTAAAGGATGCGGCACTAGACCGGTTTTGTCCGAACCGGCGGTACTGATCTCCGTCTCAAGGCCCTTCAGCCGAAAGTGCAATAGAGGGATGAGGGCCATTCATCCTGTGCTTTTGCACACCCTTCCTGTTTACCTTCCCCAGATTTCTCCAGGTACCCATTTAGAGCTTGGTCGACTCTGGCTGAGCTTACAGAGTCACGCCACTGACCCCCATCCCAAATCAAATAATTGGGTACACTAGGATTGAAATCCTCGCCCTCTAGGACAAAGGATCCTAAATCCAGTGCACCAATCCACTTGGCTAGGACGACTTAGATACAGATACAAGATAAACAATTAGACTATCTTATGGAGGACAGAGACGAAATATTGCGTGATGGAAAGCTCAAGACATGTCTTTAAATAATATGTTTTCCAGTTCTGTGCAACATCTTTGAATTTTGAAGTGCGAAAAGCATTGTCGAATTTCCAGAATTAGTTTCCACATATTGGTTTTCACGGTTCGGTTTGGAAACACTGGTGAAACTTTTTCATACGAAATCTGACTTTAAACATTGCATACCAAACAAAAGAAAATCATGGAAAATCCTTGTTTTCAGGTATGCATTTTCTATTAAAAAGGGTTTCATTTTGATGTACTTGGTCCTGTAATGAAAATAACAATATTAAATTCAACATATCGGTGAACCTATTATACACACTTTAAGCTAATATCATTAAAAATGTGGAATTTTACCTAACTTAACCAAACCTAACCGTAACATATTCGAAATGTTCACCATAGTAGCGTGACGATCCGATGATTGATGTCGGCAGTGTGACGTCGTGTATCACCTACGTAGTTTTCGGTCATAATAGTTTTTTCGTTCAATTTTATCCATTGGATGGGATCACTCTCAAATACAAATTTCTGTATCCACAAAATACTGTCGGAAAAGACTCCCAAACGAGTGCAAAGCATTAAAACCTATCCGACACTGGTCGGGTGTTACAGCTTGCAGAGAAAGACTTTTGCCGTGTCAAGGTCGAAAAACCACATGGTAACTCAATAATTGAAGCCGTCTTAGATGTGGACAACTTACATAAGGTATTTAAAGTGGCATATTCAATTTCCATCCTGACGTTCAAGCTGGATAAAACAATGGGTAGGTAAAGGGTTCCACACGGTGATCGATATTTATTAAACTAACATTTTGCCACGTAGTCTTACAGCCATTGCATTTGACGGAAAACTATAATCAGCATTAAGAGTAAGAACAGCATATAATTCATTACGAGCAGGAGGATTGAGCAGTCTATAATCGACATCACATGGCACAGTAAAAATGAGATGAACGTTTGGAGGCTGTTGTCCCAGTGGAGCACCACATTGATTTACATCATCCTCCACTTCTCATACTTTATGTAACCTTTGGTACCGTTTTTTCTTTTGTGTCTTACATTATTTCTTTCAAGGAATTCATTAGGTTACGAGAGATCCCATATTTTAAAGGATGTGCAAGGCGTTCTTCAATAGCTCCATCTGGGTCTAAAAAGTGCATTTGGCCATATGAAGGTAGTTCAAAATCACCTTGAGTGGTTTGTGAGATATGTGCCGCTAATTTCGTTTGTGACAAATTTGTTCAGCTAGTTTGAAGCTGAAAACATTTCAACTATTAATGGTTTTATCATTGCTTACGTTGACGAAGCTAAAGTAAAACATGAGTTTAAGTTTCAGATTTGTCAGTGGAACTCTTTAGGGAGCAAGTGACATCCCTAAAAAAAGGCGAGCAAATTCATTTGGAAATTATGGGGGTGGTAATGCAATTTGACCACGCAAGCAGCAAACCACCAAACGAGTAACCTTTATTTTCTATTCTTTCCTCAGGAAAATGGAGGACTCCACAGTGAATACATTCAATCCTGAAAGCTCCCAATGACCTTTAATAAATACTTGCATAATTTACGGCTTACTTTGACGATAATGACGATAACTTTGATAAAAATGAAAATAAACAATAACCTGAAAACTAGCTTCATCCGTGATATTGTCGTTATTTTTTGATTCAGCTTCAAGTTGCTGAATAACTTCTTCTGATAACTGAATATGTGGGTATGCCTCACGCACCCATTCCCAGTACGAGGGAGGTTTTGCGCCGCCAGTGTATGGTTTCGAGCTTTGACCTTGAAAAGTAGGCGATGGGTCCTTCAAAACAAATTGAGATGTGCCTAAAAATTAAAAGAGCAAATTACAAGGTTCATATCTTAATTTGATTTAAGAATCCGGGACCAAGAAAGTGGTTTTGCATCCCCAATGTATCGTTTTGAACTCTTTTCTCGAAAAGAAATTGCTAAAGCGTCCGAAACAAAGTGAAATATACCTAAGAATCAGAACAAACAATAGCATGTTTTTTTAATTATAATAAATTAAATCTAATTCGATTTATAATTTAGTTTAACTAATAGTCAAAAACAAGATATAGCCTAAAAGTCCGTACAACAAACGATGGGAAAGGCATTTTGGTTTTGATTTTAGTATGCTGAGTATCTCGAGAAGGGGGGGGGGTGTGGTTTAGTGCTAAGATATATCGCCATACTTAGAATGCACTAACTTGTGTAAGTGATTCCTGAAAGTCGGCAACCCCTCATGTGTATCATTGAAATTGCAAAGAAATGAAAAAAAAAAAAAAAAAAAAAAAAACAACAGGTGAGGCTAAAATGCAGCGACGTAAAAAAATATTCTTATTCAACTTGCATTCTAAATGTTCAAATGTCTGTCTGTTCACAACACCAAGCAATTGTCTGTATATTTGAAATGCCTTAATTACAACTTCATATTAAAATGCATCACAGCACATTCGCGAAACTCAACTCCATTAGCCAAAAACAATTTGGTATTTATATACTATACGAGAAGCACAGGAGTAGTGAAGTTTGGTTAATGCTAAAAAAATACCCAAGAAAGATAAAAATATGATAGTTTAGTAACTATCATATAGTAAATAGTTTATATTAAATACGTAACCTACACAACCCTATTCTTACCAAACCTAACAAAAATACCAACTAAATATTTAATTAAAATACAGCTATCCATGGTGAGATAGTATATTCTATCGCTATACATTGCAAACTAACCGGGATGAAAACTGGGTAGTGTCTCGAGTATTTTTCGTATAATACTTAAGTGCCAACAATTTTAATACTGTTTCTAATAGGCTATCAGGCTATCTCTCCTCCTTATTATATAAATTAAGTCGTTTCTGCTAACACGTTGAAGGCTTGTATATTCAATTACTAAGTGTTCATTGCCAATTTGAACTTATTTAACTTACTCAATTCATATTAAATTAAAAATTCACATATTCGTAATCAATTCAAAGTTATTTGGTCATATTCTTTTCAAATTTATCATTCCTGTAATATACAAAGTACAAGATTATAAAACATGGGTTATCATGAAGGGCGTATCCAGAGGGGAGGGATAGCAGAGTTTGACACTGCTATCCCTCTCACTCTGAATCTACTCCATCTCACTGAATCTTTTATCCGATCCATAGAAACCTAACTAAAATACATATAAATCTTGATGCTCTTTTGAAAGTTTTTTTGTGCTACCTCCCCCCCAACCGAACAAAAAACCTGGACATGTCTTTGGTTATTACACAGGTGAAATACAGGAAAATGGTAGAAACCACAACAAAACAGTTACTGCAGTAAAAGGTTCAGCAAAGTGAATAGAGCAACATTTCAAGAAAGCAGGCAATTCCCTTTGCCGTCAGCCGCCTTCAACCCCTCCAAACGGTGAAAGAGTTGAGAAATCAACTTTGTTCTTAATTACTTCATTGGGAGTTCATTTTTGCTTCTTATTGCTTAAAAAATTTGGAAGAGTAGGAAGATAAGTCTGCAAACCAAGATTGGAATATAGGACGGTACAGTGATGACAGTAGTCAAATATGGCTCTGAAGCATGAGCGCTCCGAAATGTGGATGAATATTTACTAGATGTCATCCAGAGAAATTGCTTACGGATTGTTCTGGGCACCCGGCTGACTGACCGCATTTCAAACAGTAGGTTGTACGAAAAAGTGTAGTTCAATCCCTTTTTCTAGGGCTATAATGAAATAAAGGTTGAGATGGCTAGGGCACGTTCTGCAGATGAAGGATGCCAGATTGCCAAAGATCGTCCTTTTCAGCACACCGGCTAGGGCTAGACGAAAATCAGGTCGTCCTTGTCTGGGTTGGGAGGAGGTCATAAAGAAAGATTTAAAGAAAATGGAAACTTCCTGGGAGGATGTAAAGAGGGAGGCTTTGAATAGATTGGGATGGACGAGGAGCGTGCGTAGCTGTGCTGGCCTCAGGCGGCTTGGTGATGCGGTGAGTTGTTAGTAGTAGTAGCAGTATTGCTCCAGAATCATGTAAATTTCACCATTATGTCAAAAGGACAGTACACATATCTGGATAATATATGTACTATAGCCCAAAGAAAGTTCAGAGAGAGATAAAGGAAAGTTTTGAATTCTCAAAAATGAACTTTCTCGTGACGTCAAGCCTTTCTTTTAAGGGTCATTGATAATGCTTTATTTCGAAAAACATTGCTTTATTATAGAAGATAATTCTTGAGACAATGTTGGTTCGATACCTAATTAGAAAATACCATAAAATAGTTGGGTGGCATTGCAACTTGGAAAATAGGATAGTAAAAAAAAAGAAATAGACACAAGTATGCTTTTTGTTATTGTTCCTAGCCAAGGGCATGCAAAGCAGGATTTATAATCCTACGTCCTTCAGAACAAGAGATCGATTGCTGATGGAGCAAATCCTTTGGCTTGGGTTGGGAGTCATTGGTTTGACTCTGCCAGATCATCCCAATGGAACTAGGGAGCTTATGGCTTTAATTTCCTTTTAACACCTGACTTTCAGATGACCGGTGAGGCGGAAAACACTGCTCTTTCGACTATTGCTTTAAATATTGAATTTTATTGCTTTTATTCTATAAATTTATAGCATTAATTACTTAATTCCTTGATTTTACTAAATAAGTCAAAATATCAATTGAAAGTCCATATTTGGAGGAATGAAGGACAAGAACCGTAAGTATTTAGAGTTGTGAGTAAGGACAACAAGCGTTACTTACCCGCATCACCTTTACAAATATCCAAAAGAAGATCCCTCGTACATATAAAAGAGGATATGGGGTCCTTTCATAAGAAAATACACTTGCAGCCAGGTTTAGATCGTAAATGCTCAATTAGAAAGGAAATGACTTGGTTGATTAAATATTTTGACTTAAATGTCAAAATTTGTCTAAAATCTAATTTTTTTTAATATATAATCAATTATAGTAAAAAGAAAAATATTGAAAGTCATTCTTCCCAAGAGCTTCATTTCTATCTGAGAATCAACGATTGTCAATGAACAGAATTGTCGAATTTGAGGATAGGATAATCCACGCATAACTATTGAGTAGCCTATGCATTTACAATGAGTAAGTATTTAGTGTGATTTTTGCCTTGCGACACCGTTGGTCAATTCTTCTCGGAGAATAAGCATGGAATCACCATTACCACCTATAGCAAAATTCCAACATGCTATCCCAAACGATCCTTGGTCCCAAACAGTCATGGGGGAGACCCCTTAAGCGTCCAAGAGATGATAAGAGGTTCTCTTAAAAAAAAAACGCAATTACAATCATAATTAGACTGCAATTACTCAATTATCAAAGAGTTCGTGATAACGAACTGTAGAAAGGAGCGACCCGGCTCAATTACTTACTTACTTAGACTTGGGTCCTCCCACGCCTGAGAGCGCATAAGGACTTACTTCTGATCGTCTTAAGTTTTAATGTTACTCCTTACTTTCAATTGAAAATACTTTTTTTTTATATTTATGAACATTCTTCAAACCAAGCCAGGGTATCTCCTTTCCTCTCCCATGGAAAAAAATCTCCAAACAACCCCCCCCCCCCAGAAAAAACAACCCGTACATTTACAAGTAACAAATATTTTATGTAAACATTAGGTAAAATGCATAGCTTACAGCCCTTTTCCAAGGGGCTGAGGGTTACATTGTCCCGAGAGGCAGAGTTACTGCACCTTTCAACAATGCTGAATCAAATGCCTATCTCGAAATTTTATCGGGTGTCTTTGCTGAAAAAAACGTGGGAGGGGGGCTAGTTGTAAAATTAAATTCCAATAACAAGAATTGCATTTTCATAACGAGAACCACTGAAACAGCCACTGAAAATTGAAAATTAAGGGAAACTTATCGGTTATATAATAAACACTATATGATTTTGATCGCGGATGATACGAACAAGACACAAGAAAGTGGTCAAGCAACTTCTTTATACCACACAATTAGCTTTGGCTTGGTTAGAAAATAAATTGTAGCTATATTTTATTTAAGTATTAAGTTGGTATTTTTGTTTGGTTAGGTTAGGTCACAAATTTAATATATGCTATACTTTAACCCTCCCCCTCCCAAATCTTCAAATATATAGCCCAAATTTGTTTCTAAATTATTATATTTTCATCATATTTTGTTTTATTTCATTAGCATTAATCGAATTTCACTTTTCGAGTGTTGGTAAAATTCTAGTTAATTGACTTCTTGCAAAGGGCTTAGGTTAGGGAAATGAAACTTTCAGGGATGAATCTACAGACTAAAGTATGTCCCGCGAAGGCATTTTAAGGTACCCACCTTCACTCATTCTCCCTCTTGAGGGCCCTGAAGTTTGCCTACATGACAGGTCTACCTATTGAAATTTTGACAAAACAATATTTTACCTTAATTTTCAGTTACTAGTTGCTTTTTCTCTGCCTTTAGTTCTGAAAATGCAATTCCTGTTATTTGAGTAGAATTTTGAGCCATATCAATATTTTTTTTTCTTCAAAATTTAGGAAATGTATTTGCATATCTTTAAAATCTTATAAAACGGAATTGAGCTAAGTTATAAAGCTGAAAACATTTTTTTTTTGTACTTCAATTAAGCAGAATATCTATTTTACAAGGTTTCACTTTTATAACACACATATTTTTAAAGGTCATCAAAGGTTAGGGCCCTCTAGAGGGAGAAGGAGTGGAGGTGGTTGCTTCAAAATACCTTCCCGGGACATACTTTAGTCTGTAGATTCATCCCTGAAAGTTTCATTTTCCTAACCTAAACTTTTTCTGAGATATCAAGAAGTCAATTAACTAGAATTTTACCCGAGTGTTTACTATATAACATATAAGTACCAATTGAGGTATAATATTATTATGCCCAAATTCCAACAGGCATTCCAAACCTGTCAAAAAGGCATATTTCTAAAATAGACATCAGAAGAGTATTGTTTTTGGTCCCGGAGTATGTTTTTGGTCCTGGATTCATGGCTGAAAGTTTTATTTTCCTAGCCTCACTTTCTAAGATAGCAAAAAGTAGATTGTCTAGAATTTTACCCCCTAAATTTTAATAGAGTTCCAATTAATCTGCAGCCAAATGTTTTGAATTTATTTACCTTCCTGTGGTTTTGTAGCATCATCATCATGCAATTCTGCAGTAACAAATGCAGCAACGTCATGACACTGTATATAATCACTATCAAATATAACAACATCATCAATTCCCCTCCTGAGCCTCTTTGAATTCAAATCCTCAGGCCCATGATTATGCTTATTCACCATTCTCCAACCCCCATCAAAACTAGTATGAAATCGTCCAGGACACTTAATTTTATCGTAAAAATGACACTTCCAGTAGGTTTTCCTACTTAAAGATCTTTCAATTCTATATGAATAATTTTTCTCGTCAATAAGTCTTGAACCTCTTGAGTTTTTCACTATTTGGTACGACATCATGAAACCAACTGATATTTATCCCCGCAATCGGCCGCAATGTATGGCATGAATTGTAACTTGTTTTAAATTGAAATTCATCTGTGAATTTTTTTTCCCTTAAGATCATTCCATTTCAACTAAGAGCAACAAAGCTTTATTTACGCAATACTGAATTAAAGAAAATGACTTATTAAAGGTTATTATTATTTAACAATTAAAGTATGAATATGAATAAACAACCTTCGTATATAATAAGGAAGGATATAATATGATGATAGGACATGATATTTGCCAAAAAAAAAAAAAAAAAAAAAAAAAAAAATTAGGGCCATGGCAAACAGAGCATATAGGCCTACACATTGTTTTTCTTTTGTTTTTAAGCACAACTATTCAAAAAAAAATCTCGACGCGCCATACCCACAGGGATGAAACTACAATAATTGCCTATACTAATTTAATTCATATTTTCTAAAAGCCCAACAAACGACCCTTCATCACGTCTTTTTACCCAAAATATTTCCACCCAACTCCCAGCAAAACTTCCCAGCTGTACAAAATCAACCAAAAAAATGGGATAAATCTTAATCATTCTCTCTATACATCGGACAAAAATAGTAACGATCTTTAACCCACACCCTCCCTAACTATTTTCTTCCGTTGTTAAGCGATAAAAAATTTTCACTTAACGAAATTATTCCCCCATATCTGATATCCAATATCCAATTTTTCCTGGAAAATTTCCCTGAAATTTTCTCCCCATTGAAAATTTACCCCGTAACCTCCCCCCCCCCAAAAAAAAAATTGCGGAAAACATTGTTTTCCAGTAATAAATGCTATGTGTAAAGAATGGGCAAATTATGTAACTTACAACCCTTTCAGGGGGGTCATGTCATACCCAAAGCTGCAGTTATTGGTCTTTTCAGCTAAGGTGAATCAACTTCCTTTTCGGAAAGTTGTTGTAAGTAATAAATAAATAATATATTGAAGCTAATGGATCTTTGCTTTAGGATTAAATTTAAAAAGTGTTTCAGCAGCCGTTCTTAAAAAATTAGGACAAACAGTCAAAATTTAGCGTAAAGAGCAAGGTGTTAACAAGAGGGACAAGGACGGACAAGAGCCACTCCCCGTAAACTTTTTTACGGATGATTCATCCTGAAAAATTATCCATTGCATATTTTCATTTGAAAAAGACTTCAATCGCTAATCAGTCTCTCGATCATTCGGGAAATGCCTATTTCCGTGGAAATTTTTTCCTGGAAATCAAAATACGCGGAAAATAGCCCCCGAACATTTCCCCCGAAAAATCTTAACATGCAAAACTTACGTAGCAAAGAGGATGTAAAGTAATTAAAAAGAATTTCGTGTAGGAATTCTATCAAATCCCCCTCTGTAAAATTTCCCCTTAAAAATTCACCACCAGAAATTTCTCTCCCCAAGGAAGATTCTCGCTACTGAAATCGATCCTAGAAAAGTCCACCCCCGGAAAATGTATGTATATTTCTCACTAACAAATTTCTACGTAAACAATGGGCAAATTTCGTAACTTAAAAGCCTCTCTCCACCGACTTCAGGGGGTCATTTTACCCCTAAGAACATAGTTATTTGAATTTTCAACTATAGGCTACTGAACAAAATGGCTCTCTCAAATTTTGATCACACAACTTTGGGAAAAAAATGACCTTGGAAGGGGGACAAGCTGCTCTCCAGCCTATTTTGTCACTTAAAAGTGGCATTAGAACTTTCAATTTCCGTTAAAATGCACCCTCTACTGATCGTTTAGAACTTTTATTTCAATAAGATCACCCCCCCCCCACCCAAAAAATCTGTTTTCTGTCTTCTGGCAAAAATAGCAAAAATAAGCATTTTTGTATACATGAGCTCAAAACTTCTACAGTAGATTCTTTGGTACGCTGAATCTGATGATGTGATTTTCATTAACAATCGTTGAATTTTAGGAGATGTTCCCCCTAATTCAAAAATCAGGCAAATTTTCTCAGGATCGTAACTTTTAACACATAATAAGCTAATTCTTGTACGCATCTATTAATATCAAAATTTCTTTTTTAAAGTTTCGGTTACTATTGAGCCGAGTCACTCCTTGCTTGCACTTCGTTACCACGAACCGTTTGAAACGCTAGAGCAGTGCCTCTGAAAAAGAGATCATGGCAAAGGAAGGAGTTTCAGCCATTTTGTGCCAAATTTTCAGATTTTTGGCCTGATCAGTGTTTATACTATATCCAGCAAAAATTTCTGATATGCCCAATTGGCTTAGAAGCATCGAAAACTACATAAATATTCAAAGATCATATTGCCACAAAAAATGAAAGCGGGAGGGATGGAGAAGCCTTTCCCAGAAGCAATGTTTTTATAATGAACGGATCATACCCCAAAAATACAAACGTCACCTCCTGTAAAATTGTTTCAATTGAACTAAAATCAAGTTTTTGCGACAAGCACTGATGCTTACCGCTATTCGTAATAATAAATAAATAAATAGGTACTTGAGGGCATCAAGCCATGGCTAGTTCAAGAAAAATCTAAGACAGATAGTCCGAGTGAGTGAGAGGCAAATCTTGCATAAGTCCTTTTTAGGATTGTACAAAAATGATGTCAGTTCATTTGTTGATAAATAAGTCTATCTATAGATAAGATTTATTCATCATGAAATACACATACAATATTACATTCTACTTTTCCTCCAAAGGCACTTTGGCCTGTAAAGAAGGGGGAAGATAAACGAGTCACTTACTCCGAGAAGAAAAAAAATTAAAATAATCACTTACTCATAAAGAGAAGAGCAAAAGTAGAAAAAAGAGAATATAAATAAAATAAAAACTATAAAAAACAAAACTAAATAGACTAATAGATTGTATATATAAACAGATAAAATAACTTCTAAGAAGCCAAATGACGTATCATCCGTCCATACGTCATTCCAAGGGCAAATTAAGCTAGATAGGGGGATACTAAAACTCAAAACGAACAGCAATTATCATGGCACTTGCGTGCTATAGCGACCACACTAAAGAAGTAAAGTTAATCCTAATTAATATACCAAATTTGATGAAAAAACAATACTTTAGTAACAAAGTTAGGGAAAGTACAACGAAGAATTATGGAAACCTGGCCGCCCAGAACGCATTATACTAAATACCAAACCTAATTAATCTTTAATTCAATCTTTATCTTTAATCAAAACCTTTATTAATTAAATATTTAATTAAAATATACCTGCATAGTTACCGTTTATCTCACTCAGGCTAAGCCGATTATCTTCGAGTGGATACAGAAAACCAGATTTAAGATCAAGAACAACGTGTGGTCGCTAAAACAAGCAGGTATTATTGTCAGGCATAGGGAGGGATACCACTGCCTCAATAACCTCATCATTGCGCTAAAGTTCGACTTTTCTCCGCCTCTGCTTCAAAAACTTGTACTCTAGTAGAAGAGCAATATCATAAAAAAGGTCATAAGTAAAGGGAGGGGAATCAGGCCCTGCATCAAACAACATTATTGTAAAATACACATTTACCGTTTTTTTTATGTACGACCAGAGGCGGGTCCAGGGGGCGGGGTCACGCCCCCTCCCTAAAGAGGTGATGGATTTGTGGTTAGGAACGTTTGCACTGGTTTGGGTTGGGACGAAAGTTATTTTTTTTGTAATTAGTTTTAAATAGTTGGACTTTAGTTTTTAATTATTAAGACTGTTTCTTTTTCAAACAAGCTTGAAAAAAGGTTGTAGTCACTTTGTGCGGTCTCTGTTATATTTTACTAATATCGCTTAGAATGAGCCCTCTCGCAACATTCTAGGACCACTGGGTCGGTATGATCACCCCTGGAAAAAAAAACAAATAAACACGCATCCGTGATCTGCCTTCTGACCAAAAATACAAAATTCTACATTTTTGTAGATAGGAGCTTGAAACTTCTACTAATAGGGTTCTCTGATACGCTGAATCTGATGGTGTGATTTTCATTAGGATTCTGACTTTTAGGGGGCGTTTCCCCCTATTTTCTAGAATGAGGCAGATTTTCTCAGGCTCGTAATTTTTGATGGGTATAACTGATCTTGATGAAACTTATATGTTTAAAATCAGCATTAAAATGCGATTCTTTTGATGCAAGTATTGGTACCAAAATTCCATTTTTTAGAATTTCGGTTACTATTGAGCCGGGTCGCACCTTACTACAGTTCGTTACCATGAACTGTTTGATAGTTTTGGACGAATAGAAGAGGAAATACTAACTTAGAGCTCTGAACTGACATGACTCTAGACTGAGAGGACTAGCCATTATAAACATTCACCTAAATACTGAGGTAGACTTCGACCGTATAATAAATAGATATGGTTACAAGGCGAAGGATACTTATTCAATCTAATCAGTAACTTCTCTTTCATTGATCTCAAGTTTTTTGTTTTTTTGTTGTTGTTTGATTCAGTGTCTTTTCTCCTCTCGTAGAATTCACTTCAGAAGGTTAGACTTCATTGTTTTTTTTTTAGCACTGAAGACGACTTGGCGTCTGATATCCTTGTCGATATTTTTGCTTGATTTTCATCTTCATATTTTGCTACTGGCTGACAAAATCCTCGTTTTTTACCTATTTGATTATACCCTTTTCATTTATTATTTCCTTTCTTGTTTTTATACGTGTATAATATTATAGACAAAAACTTTCTAGGATGCTGATTTTCACAAGGTATAGCAGTTCATCTTTTTATTAAACTGTATCTACAAAGTCTATGTTTCAAAGTGTGTTATTTGACTGATTTGGGGCACTTATATTTTGGGCTAGGTCACCCCAGGGACCACTTTTTCCGTCTTTTTGGCTTTTTGGATTAAAATGTTTATTCCAAAATTGTCATTCGATGTCATGTGGAAATCCGTGGACACGAAAAGTTCCTAAGCGTTCATAAGCGTTTTATTCATGACGGAAACACCCCTTAAGTCAACTTTATACGAATACACTTCCTATACGATGATTCGAAAAATACATATATGGAAAATGCGTCACTCTTTACTTTTTCAACGCTTTAGCGACAATCCTAAATTGTTTTCTGTGACACAGCTGCGAAAATTCTGTATGTTGGATGAATACAGGAAATGAGGTAATCACCATGGGGGGTAGTCCCCAGTGGGGTAATCACCCATTGAAACCTACACGTTTTTAAGGATATAAGTTTCATGTCAATAGAAAAACATTTTTTTTTGACAAGTTTTCACGGTTTTTAACACCTGAGGTCAACTCCTACTGGAATTTGAGGTCATTTTAGCAAGGGAACCACGTTCCTTTTGTTGCTATTAATAGCAACAAAAAAGTATTATTTAAGGGATAGTGAGCTAGGCTAACTCAAGAAAAAATATTCTATTAAAACATTCAAAATGGATAAATATCAATTAACTATCTTAGTGCATAGTTTGTATGCCTAATTGAGCTGAATCACAAAATATCAGATTCTAATCTATCAAAATGTCTTTCTCAGGTATTTGTCTTTTGACTGGTCAATAGAGGACACAATATGAAGTGTTAGTTGATCGGCTGTGTGTTGACTGAAATTATTTTTTATTCTAAATTCATATGGATTACCTAATCAATGTGTTTTGATTACAATTGTACAGAGTCAGAAAAAGAAATACAAATCAAATTCATTTTAACACGAAAATCCCCCATCTCCCCCTAGAAAATTTTTCCCCATATGTAAAATAACGACAGAGTTTCTACATTAAAAAAAGTATTTGCAAAATTATGCTGAATAACCCATTAACGAAACTATTGGTTTCCAAAGACAGAAAACTTATAGGACAAGGGAATTTCATAACTTTGGAAGAGTGCTAGATGGCAGAATTCACAATTAACTAACCCATAAATTGAATGCCCAAAAATCTGAGTAGTGTGAACGGAAAGGACTATGAAGTATTTGGGCTGAGGGGTCTCTAGATTCAGCTAGGGCGAAAATATCTAAGAATGTTATACAGGGAAGTTCGAAAAAAACTTTATACCTAAAACCTTCGCTAAGCTATATTTAACCGCTTATTAAAGTTCCTTGGCGATCGAATGAACGGTGCAGTAATACAGGAGAGAGAATAACGAGGACTTTTTTTCCCAAGACAGTGAATGAACAAAACCTATTTGAATATTTTTGCCCTATATCTAAGGGCCGTCTTCAGCAAAGAAAATAACAAAAATAACACAAAAAACACTTAGCCTAAAATAAAAGTTCTTGGTTAAAAATCCATTTTTTAAAATAGCCTCGGCATAGTTACTTCTTAACGAAAAGTTAAGCCAAGACTCAACTCAATAAAGGGGGACTCAACTAAGTCCCCCTGAAAACGTCTGTACACTTCATAATTAACAATTGCTATATGTAAACAATGGTCAAAGTTTGTAACTTGTAGCCCCTCTCCCGGGGACTGAGGGGGGGATAAGTCATCCACAAAGACATATTTATTAAGTTTTCGACTAAGCTGAACAGAATATTTATCTCAAAATTTTGATCCGGTGACCTTGGGGAAAAATGTGCGTGAGAGGAGGACTAGGTGCCCTCCAAATTTTTGGTCACTTAAAAAGGGCACTAGAACTTTCAATTTTCGTCAGAATGAGCACTATTTCGACATTCTAGGACAACTGGGTCGATACGATCATCCCTGGGAAAAAAACAACAAATAAACACGCATCCATGATTTGTCTTCTTGCAAAAAAATACAAAATTCCACTTTTTCGTTGATACAAGCTTGAAACTTCTACAGTAGGGTTATTTGATACGCTGAAGCTGATGGTGTGATTTTCGTTCATATTCTATGACTTTTAGGGGATGTTTCCCCCTATTTTCTAAATTAAGACAAATTTTCTCAGGCTCGTAACTTTTGATGGGTATGACTAAACTTGGTGAAACTTATACATTTACAATCAGCATTAAAATGTGATTCTTTTGATGTAACTATTGGTATCAAAACTCCGTTTATAAGAGTTTCGGTTACTATTGAGGTGGGTCGCTCCTTACTACAGTTTGTTACCACGAAATGTTTGATTTGTTGTCTTACAAACTTCAAAAAGAGCTCATTCAACTGGACATTGAAAGGCCTAGTTCCCTCTTTATTAGTCGATAGTAATTGGAGGGCAACTAGCCCCCCCCACCTCCACCATTCACCGAACACATAAAATCCAAATTTTTAGATGGCCATCTTGTTCAACGTAGTTAAAACGTCCGGAAGCTATGTCTTTGAGAATGACACCTCCCCACACACAGCCCTCAATGTATGGGTTGTAACTTATGCCGTAGGGGCATATAAGATATACATAGAAAATGTGATCGTAAAACTCCAGAATGGGCTCATTTGATAGGAAATCAGATGTAATAGTGTCCTTTTTAAGATTCAGAGTGATCAGAGGGTGGATACCCCCCCTAAATCTCGTATTTTACCGAAATGCATTTTACATTCATGAGTAAAAAATTATCAAAACCTTAAAAGGCAGGGGAGTTATCAGCCCTACTAATGTTAATGTTTACTCGCTTTCAGTTTAACTCGGCTTTTTATTATAATTAAATAAAAAAACAAGTTTTTTCAACTGAAAGTAAGGAGCGACATTAAAGCTTAAAACGAACAGAAATTACTTCGTCTATGAAAGGGACTGCTTCCTCATCAACGTCCCGCTCTTTACGCTAAACTTTGACTCTTTCTCTCAACTCTTCTTTTTAAAACAGTAAAAAACTTTAGCGTAAAGAGCGGGTCGTTGATGAGGAAGCAGCCCCTTTCATATACGAACTAATTTCTGTTCGTTCCAAGTTTTAATGCAGCTCCTTACTTTCAGTTGGAAAGACTTGTTTTTTATTTAATTTCTGAACGTTTTTGAATCAATGCATGTTTTGATTTTGGCTCTCCGCAGAGGAATAATTAAAACGAAATTTGCATATTTTTTTTTGGCTAAATGGTTTTCTCATAATTTTGATCGAATGATTTTGAGAAAAAAAGAGTGGGGGAGGAAGCCTAGTTGCCCTCCAATTTTTTGGTTGATTAAAAAGGCAACTAGAACTTTTAATTTTTTACTAATCTTTTTATTAGTAAAAGATATACGTAACTTATAAATTAGCTTACATAAAGAACTTTTTATTCTCATGTTTTTACTACATATATGAGAGGGTTCGCCCCCTCGTCAGTACCTCTCTCTTTACACTAAATCTTAAATTTTGTCCCAATTCATTAAGAATGACCCCTGAATCACAGAAGCCTTAGAATAAATAGTTGACATTACTAAAAATACTTTAGCGTAAAGAGCGAGGAATTAGGAGGAGGTGAGCCCCTCATATGGGTAATAATTTCTGTTGGTTTTAAGTTTTAATGCTGCTTCTTACTTCCAGCTGAAAAAACTTTTTCATATTCATTTTTTCATTGTTTTTTTTTTAAATAAGGCTAGTAAATCCTGAGCTCCCTTCATGGAAATTTTCTTCCCCCATGACAAATTCCTTGATGGAAAGTTCTCCCAGCATATCCCCCTCTTCTCAATCCCTCCCCCAACCAAAAAATCCTCCTGAAAACGCCTGCACACTTCCCAATAACCATTACTATATGTAAGCACTGGTCAAAGTTTGTAACTTGTAGCCCCTCCCACGGGGACTGTGGGGGAGTAAGTCGTCCCCAGAGACATAGTTATAAGGTTTTTCGACTACGCTGAATAAAATGGCTATCTCAGAATTTTGATCCGTTGACTTTGGGAAAATAATTAGCGTGGGAGGGGGCCTAGGTGCCCTCCATTTTATTTTGGTCACTTAAAAAGGGCAGTAGAACTTTTCATTTCCGTTGAGCCCTCTCGCAACATTCTAGGACAACTGGGTCGATACGATCACCCCTGGGGGAAAAAAACAACAAAAAAACAAACAAATAAACACGCATCCGTGATCTGTCTTCTGGCAAAAAATACAAAAATTCCACATTTTTGTAGATAGGAGCTTGAAACTTCTACAGTAGGGTTCTCTGATACGCTGAATATGATGGTGTAATTTAATGGTTTAAGATTCTATGACTTTTAGGGGGTGTTTCCCCCTATTTTCTAAAATAACGCAAATTTTCTCAGGCTCGTAACTTTTGATGGGTAAGACTAAACTTGATTAAACTTATATATTCTAAATCAGCATTAAAATGCGATTCTTTTGATATTAAATAAAAAAAACAAGTTTTTTCAACTGAAAGTAAGGAGTGACATCAAAACTTAAAACGCACAGAAATTACTTCGTATATGAAAGAGGCTGCTTCCTCATCAACGCCCCGCTCTTTACGCTAAAGTTTGACTCTTTCTCTCAATTCTTCTTTCTAAAACAGTAAAAAACTTTAGCGTAAAGAGCGGGGCGTTGATGAGGAAGCAGCCTCTTTCATATACGAAGTAATTTCTGTGCGTTTTAAGTTTTGATGTCACTCCTTACTTTCAGTTGAAAAAACTTGTTTTTTTTATTTAATTTCTGAACGTTTTTGAATCAATGCATGTTTTGATTTTGGCTCTCCGCAGAGGAATGATCAAAACGAAATTTGCATATTTTTTTTTGGCTCAATGGCTTTCTCATAATTTTGATCGAATGATTTTGAGAAAAAAAGAGCGGGGGACGAAGCCTAGTTGCCCCCCGATTTTTTGGTTAATTAAAAAGGCAACTAGAACTTTTAATTTTTTACGAATCTTTTTATTGGTAAAAGATTTACGTAACTTATAAATTAGCTTACGTAAAGAACTTTTGTATTCTCATGTTTTTATTACATATATGAGGGGATTCGCCCCATCGTCAGTACCTCGCTCTTTACACTAAAGCTTAAATTTTATCCCAATTCATTAAGAATGACCCCCTGAATCACAAAAGCCGTAGAATAAGTAGTTGAAATTACCGAAAATACTTTAGCGTAAAGAGCGAGGTATTAGAAGGAGGTGAGCCCCTCATATGGGTAATAATTTCTGTTTGTTTTAAGTTTTATTGCTGTTCCTTACTTCCAGCTGAAAAAGCTTTTTCACTTTTATTTTTTAATTGTTTTTTTTTTTAATAATGCTAGTAAATCCTGCTCTCCCTTCATGGAAATTTTCTTCTCCCATTACAAATTCTCGAAGGAAAGTTCCCCCAGCATATCCCCCTCTTCTCAACCCCTCCCCCAAACCAAAAAAATCCTCCTGAAAACGCGTGTATACTTCCCAATAACCATTACTATATGTAAGCACAGGTCAAAGTGTGTAACTTGTTGCCCCTCCCACGGGGACTGTGGGGGAGTAAGGCGTCCCCAAAGACATAGTTATAAGGTTTTTCGACTACGCTGAATAAAATGGCTATCTCAGAATTTTGATACGTTGACTTTGGGAAAATAATTAGCGTGGGAGGGGGCCTAGGTGCCCTCCAATTTTTTTGGTCACTTAAAAAGGGCACTAGAACTTTTCATTTCCGTTAGAATGAGCCCTCTTGCAACATTCTAGGACAACTGGGTCGATACGATCACCCCTGGGGAAAAAAAAAACAAAAAAAAAAAACAAATAAACACGCATCCGTGATCTGCCTTCTGGCAAAAAATGCAAAATTCCACATTTTTGTAGATAGGAGCTCGAAACTTCTTCAGTAGGGTTCTCTGATACGCTGAATCTGATGGTGTGATTTTCGTTAAGATTCTATGACTTTTAGGGGGCGTTTCCCCCTATTTTCTAAAATAACGCAAATTTTCTCAGGCTCGTAACTTTTGATGGGTAAGACTAAACTTGATGAAACTTATATATTTAAAACCAGCATTAAAATGCGATTCTTTTGATGTAGCTATTGGTATCAAAATTCCATTTTTTAGAGTTTTGGTTACTATTGAGCCGGGTCGCTCCTTACTACAGTTCGTTACCACGAACTGTTTGATAGCTATAGGTATCAAAATTCCAGAGTTTTGAGTCTTTTTTAGAGTTTTGGTTACTATTGAGCCGGGTCGCTCCTTACTACAGTTCGTTACCACGATTTCTGTTCGTTTTGAGCTTCATTTATTTATTGCTCATTCTAGGCTTAATGGTGGTCTTTACTCTTCCTTGAAAAACTTGTCTTGAGGAGAAGTTTTTTAAGTTAAAACAAAAGAAAATCGCATTCACTACTGATAATTTTTATATGATCGTAAGTTTATGCGTGATAAGATTTAGGGTTCCAGCAAGGTGACAAATTGGAAAGATTTAAGTTAGGCTAATGTAAGAGATGTTCAGTAGTAAAGGGAAACATTAAGAGTTTAATAGTTAGAGGGGATTTGCAAATTTTTTCGCTATTAAGTCCTAGGCTAGTGAATATGATTAACTTCTTCGGACGTTTTGTAAAGATGCCACGAGTTCGGCTACTTAAATTGGCTTATTTAGAAGCTCTTGGAAATGAGTCTCCTAGTTCGTGGCTGTACTAGGCAAGGCAAATTTTAAAAGATGGCAGATTGGGGGAAATATGGAATAATGGATTAGGTATAGATAATAAGGTGACAAAAATGGTGGGCAATATTTTACTTGACCTAGATATACACGGTTAACAGTGCAAAAGAAGTCGCTCAGATATACTGTGACTAGGCGCAGTCGTGAAGGAGACATGGGGTGAGGGATTCTTTTTAAAGTAAGCTTAAGAAAGGAGGAGCTAATGTGCATTACTGAGTTGAAGGTTTATGAACAGTTTATAACTTGGGGCAAGAAGAAACCGTTAAGGGGAGTGGAAATCGCAGCATGGTACTCACTTTTGCCCCATGTATGGAGGTAAGGATGAGACAGAAATGTAAGGATGTCGGGGGTTTGCTAAAAGACGACTTGCGAGTATAAAGAGGGACGATTGTTTTGTAAGTGTGGATGAGCGGTATATCTACTTGATAAAATGTTTTGTTTATTTAGTGTTAAGTCAGTTTTGTTTATTGTATTTACAATAGAATTTTTCACTTTGTGAAAAATTAAAAACTCATTTTATAAAAAAAAACTGTAGGGCTTTTAGAGCAATAAAGATGTCATTATTATGCGTCATTTACTCGCACTATCTTGATCTTTCCTAGTTACTTTACTTTTTGCATAGAAAAGTTTCCTAATTACTTTTCTTTTTGGGCAGAAATACTTCGTATTACCGAGAATCTAGGGCTTTTAAATATATAGTTGTTATGCGTTATTTAGTCGCATTTTTATATCTCTCCTAATTACTTTACTTTTTGGGTATACAAGTTTCTATGGATATAGTAGGCAAATTACTGTTGCGTTACAGACTTTACTTCAGATATATTTTGAGCTTTGGGTAACACATAAAAGCGGACAGAGGCGTCGTTTGGAGGGCAAGGGGTTGCAGTTGCCCCTACCCCCATAATGTGAAGAAAAAATATTATATATCCCATGTTCTTTGACTATCTGAACATGGACCCCTCTTGCCCCCCCACCAATAAAAATACTCAAGATTTCCCCCTGTGAGCGGAACACCCATTTTGATGTATTGATTTTGTAATTGGACCTGTAAGTGATTTCCAAAGTCTAATTTCTTAGTGGTTTAAATCTCAATAATGATAAAAATCCCAACAATAGAATGCTCGCAATAAGCATGACGAAGATAATTTCTTAAACCACATTGGTCTGCCATAACATAAATAAGAAAACGATAAAAAATGGGGTTTTCAAAGGCCAAACAAACATACTGAAGAAAACACAAAGTGAATATTTCGAGAGAACAACCGCCTCTCTTCTTCAGCTCCATAACATAAAGAAAGAAAACGGTCAAAAATGGCGTTTGCCAAACGGAAATACTGAAGAAAACACAAACCGAATATTTCGAGAGAACAACCGCCTCTCTTCTTCAGCAAGTTGTTGTACTTTCCTCGTTCGTTTTTTGGTTTTTCTTTTATTATACTATTTTGTTCGCGCTGAAGAAGAGACGCTATTGTTCTTTCGAAATATTCGCTTTGTGTTTTCTTCAGTATTTTCGTTTGGCCTTTGAAAACCCCATTTTTGACTCTTTTCTTTTTTTTTATGTTATCCCAACATTAAAATATGGCAGCATTTTGGCACTCCATACCAATGTTGGTTGTGTGTACAATTTTCAGTAGAGTAAGGAGAGTGAAAACAATGACAAGAAGTAGAATGTCACATGACGGTTGAAGTAGACTATGCCCACAAAGCTGAAACTAAGAAAAAGTGAAAACTCACACTAAAAGGGACTGATATATTTACCATGAATCCTTACCGTTCGAAATCTTGTTGGATTTTGTTTCATTTTGAATTTCGTCCGCCTTTGCGTGTCAATATTATAATAATAAAATTGCCATTTGCGATCGAAATAAAATTTTCACGCTTTAGCATCTTATATCTTTTTGAGCCTACTAGCTAGCGGATAAATCACTTTTCAAGAGCTAAGTAGAAAATCCTATGCATTTGTTTACAAACATTCTATTGAAAAATTTTGGCTCTAACTTTTTTATGTTCAATGAATTCTTATATCGAGTATATCGAATATAGCAGTTTAGAAAGCAAACATTAAATTGGTTCTGGAGTTGATCTAGAATTTTAGAGAAGACATGGCTTCAGTTTTTCCTCTTTTTCACAAAATATTCGTCCCTTTCTCTGTTACAAACCAACACCAAGACCGACCATATCGCTCAAGTACTATTCTAAAAACAAAGGATAAAATTTGGTGAGCGTGTAAGTGAACCCTCGTGTAACTGAACGCCCAAGCAACCTAAATCCAGGGCAATTAAACCATTGTGCAACTGAACCACCACGCAACTGAATACTCGGATAACTGAGCCGTATGAAACTGTACCCCTATGCAACTCAGCCCCATTTAACTGAACCCCAGTGTAACCGAACCTCTGTAAAACTGAACCCTCATGCAAACTGAACCTCATTTTACTGAAACCCCGTGCAGCTGAACTCCAGTGCAAGTGAATCCCATTTAGCCCATACAACTCTGGAATCGTTACATGTTGCACCTTGTTGTAATACTTTGTTTTTTAAAGTCATAAAATATATGCCTGTGAAGATCATTCATAAAAAAAGCTGTTCTTTATTGTCACAAAAAAAAGGATTTCAGAAACCATTAAAGCCAGATCTATTTCTTCTTCTTTTTAGGTTTGTTAATGGGGCCTGTCTGTAATTCATTCAAAACTTTTCAGATAATACATTACGTGCGCTTTCATTAAATTAATAAAAAATATTGTTCCGAAAAGAGTTTTCAAAAAAAAAGTAAAGAGTCATAATAAGCTTAAGAGCAGCAGAAACAAGTTTCTATAGTAATTCAAACAGGAATTTTATTTTATTTAAACAGGAATTAAAATAACCGGTAATTGAAACTATGGAGGTTTCGGGGGTTTTGTGGAAAACAGAAAGCACTGGACTATGGGGGGGGGGGGTTTGTCATCCTTGGAAGAGTAGTGGAAGAACTAAAATAAGCGATCCTGGAAAATACGGGGGTTTTAGGGAAAATTTAAAACATGAGACTATGAAAGCCTGGCATCCCTGGAAAAGTAGATATTCGACTTTTCGACTATTCTGAACAAGATGGCTATACAAAAATTTGAATCAAATGCCTTTGGGGAGATTGCAGCTGAAAAGGGGCATAAGAGGGGTACCGGTTGCCCCCGACCATTTTTCATAATTTCCGTCAATATGCTCTGAAAATTCCAGCTGAATACCCTCAGCTGTTCCCGAGATATTGCAGATAAGTGTTCTTATAAAGCTGGATGCTCTTAGTGTCTTTTGATTTAGTTAAGGAATTCCCTAAACATTCCCCGAACGATATGAGGGCTGAATACCATCAGCTGTTTCTTAGATAATGCTGATATTTCCTTTTCATAGCGAGAAAAGAAAAGTATTTTTTTTATTATGTTTGGCATCCTTCTCAATTCCTCTAAAAATTGACCTTAATACTCTGAGCTTGTTACGATATCCAGGATCAAACATACCATATTTTCTTAATAAAAAAAATCTTATATGTTAAGAATAAGCAACTTGTATAGCTTAAAGTCCTTGCAACGGGGGCTGTACAGGGGTCTGATCATTGAAGGCATGGTTATTTAACCTTTGGATTGTTTTAAATAAAATGGCTACCTACAAATTTTGGTCACATCCATTTAGGGAAAAAGGGCGTGAGATGGGGGGTAGCCCTATCACTTTTGACTCTTAAAAAGCACACTGGAACTTTTGATTTCCAATCGAATGAGCCCCATCCAAGGTTTATACAACAAACTTTTACATAAAAATCATATGTGCTAACAACGGGCAGCTTGGACATTCCAACTTGCAACTTAAGAAACAACAAAATACAACAAGATAGAACTTGTAAGTATCCTAACTTAGGTTTGGTATTTTATATTGCCTCAAATTTATAGAATACTGAAAATTAACTACAGGAGTTAAGTTGCACGAGGGTTCAATTACATAGGATTCAGTCGTTGCACGTACATTCAGCAACGCGAGAGTTCGGTGGTACAAAAGTGGACATTAACCATCATTTGCAGAAAATAGCCATGAATATTGTTTCTCTTCCTTTTTAGGGTAATGAACATAGAAACGGATAAGCAACAAAGCCGGTGACCACACAACCTCTTATAATAAACAATAATTTTAGCCTAATTATTTCTTTTATCATTAGCCTAATAATGCTGATTTTGATTGGTTGGTCCATGCTTAATCACATATATATGTTTCTGATTTTTTATCTGTATATAATTTTGAGTGAAATGTCTTAGTTATTAAAAGAGCTGATTTTAAATATAACCGTTTTTTTTTTTATTTCCAACCTCTTTTCCATGGTATTGCTGGTCATTTCCAACAGTCAGGAGTCATGGAATTCAAGACACTATGGTTTGGAAAAACTAACCTAAATGTAGGACAAACCAACTTACTGTAATTAGCTTCCTTTGACTCTCTGTGTGAGAAACTTGGGGCATAGACTGATGAAGTTGGCCTTCCTGGCGGAGAAGGAGATCTGCTATTAGCAATGGTTTCTAATGGCATTCTCATATGATTAGCAAGAGCATCTTTCGAAAAGAATTCATCACCACAAAAAGAACATTTCATAAAATTCTGAAAAAAGTGTTATAATATAACATTTATTACAATTAAATACAAAGCATATATACCTAAGAATTTGGGAGCTCAGTCAGAGTCGACCCAGATTTATAGAAGGTTCAGCAGGTCAATGGGACCTAGAAAAATTTGGGGAAGGTAGGCGGGATCGCAAAAGAAAGAAAAGGATGGTTGGTTCCCTTTTCCTCATTGCACATCTCAGCTGAAAGGCCATGACGCAGAAATTAGCGGTTTTAGAATGGAATATAGAGTTTGGTCACCTTGCATAGCTTTTGTGTTACAACACCTATACCTGGCTTGTAGTAATAATTGGATGTCAGTGTTAGATACTTTTTTCTTGTCAGTTTCCCTCACTATTTTCCTGTTTTCGCAGTTTTTCCTCTCTGCTTCTGTCTCTTTTTAGTTTTCTCTCTGTCAATGTGAATCTCTCTATGTCTCTATACCACATTAAACACTGCCTTCTGTTCCATATACTATAGATTGTCGGTATTCCACAATAGCCCCATAATAGTAGTTGATTTACGTCACGGTACCCTGTCTTCATTTTCTATGAAAGACCTGGGTTCATCTGTATGGATTTTTTTTGGAAGAAGGGCGACGATTCTTGAATTTTATTGTGGGAGACAGGGTAGATGAAGTGAGGGATGACGAGTTATTGAGACAACTTTTTATCATTAATTTTGGTTAGATTGTTCTAATTGTTTCACTTATTAGCAAGGAGTTATAGCTAGGAGTGATTATTAGTTAGGAGCTAGGAGTTATAGGACGCTCGCACGACCACAGATCCTTACAGGTTTTTTCTCCAGCACGAAAGTGTTAGTTTTTCTCATTTATTTATTTGTGAATGTTAAAAAAAATTAAACTTGAAATAAAATATTTGTCAGAAGTTGCATTTTACTTTAAATATCAAGTTTTGTTACTTACAAAAAGCAAATTGATATAGTAATTTTCTTTCAAAGGAGCCCTCAAACAATTCTCTATGATGTTTCAGTGCCACACTAGTGGTGATGAAAAAACGAAAGAAAAAATAGGAAATATCCCTACTACCCATGCGAAAAAGTGATCTTTATTGTTCAGGGTTTTGGCTGATACCTGCCTGCATTAGGTTTTTGACAATGGGGTTCTATTGGTACAGCCATTTCGCTCCGACACCATTTTTAGATTTGACGGAATTCTCATTAGATTTCTTTCAAAATGAACTTTTACCGTTATGATTAAACGAAATCATAATTACCCTTCCTGACTCAACTTCAAATGGCAGTTTTTTCTCGCTTTACAGTTTTATTTTCAAAAAGTGCTTTTAAGTATTCTGTTACTATAGGCTGAACTTTGTTCTTTATCAGGTTGTATCAATCGCGGCTAACATGATCAATTAAAAAAAACATCACCTTTGATTAGGTCATTACTGACCAAACCAACAACAAAAATCAATAAAAAATAATAATCAAATAATTGATTATTATTTTAAATTAATAATTGATCATCAATATTAGATCAATTGATCATCAATTAATAACTATCATCAATAATCTTAAAAATTAATAATATTGATCTTAATAAAATATTCTTAATCACCATAATAGTGTAATGTTCTTAATCTTAATGATCTAAATAATATTAATTATTATTTAATGCAAATTAAATAATTCATTATTATTATCTATATATATAAAAATAAGTTGTCTGTCTGTCTGTGGATCAGGTGACGTCATGTTTTTGTGTTGACTGACGTCATGAAATTAGTTGTCGTCATTTTTGCTTTGACGGTGACGTCATTAACGGTATTTAAGACAGGCTTGCGGCTAAAGAACACAAAACCGCGCAGTTAGATGAAAATCCACCTGGACAGCGAGAGTCAAAACATATCAAAACTGAAAATGATAGCGATGACGATTGGGTTTGGGATTTTGACTTGGATAAGGTCATCAATGCCTACCAGATTTAAGTTAAAAAAACAAAGGTTCGTCGATATGTACTTCATAGTGACGCTGAAAAATAAAGAAGAAAAAGAAAACTGAAAAAAGAAAAAAGGTAAAAAACTAAAAAAAAAAACTAAAAAGAAAAAACACTCAAAGAGAAATTACAGACCGGGACACAAATGACGACCGAGACAGAGGGAATATAAGTGACGACCGGGAACCTCAAAGAGAAATTACAGACTGGGACACCCGGACACAAATCACGACCGGGACACAGGGAATATAAATGACGACCGGGACACAGGGACACAACTACAACGGGGACGCCGGGGGCACAGGCGGGATATATAAATGACGACCGGGACACAGGGATTGTTCGAACAGAAATTACAGACTGGGACACCGGGACACAGATGACGACCGGGACACCGGGAATATAAATGACGACCGGGACACTCAAAGAGAAATTACAAACTGGGACACCGGGACACAAATGACGACCGGGACACAGGGAATATAAATGACGACCGGGACACAGGGACACATCATTAGAATAATGAGGTATAGATCTGAATACGGATTGTTTTTCCCATGGACAATTATATGTTGCATGCTCAAGACTCAGTAAACCTGACAATCTATTTATATGCACAGACAATGGGACAGCGAAGAATGTTGTATATTCGCATGTTTTACGTAGTTAAAAACATATATTTATATCTATCTCTATTCACAGGTGGGACACAGGGACACAACTACAATGGCGCGTAACTAATATGGCGCGTAACGACTTACGCACGCGGGGGGGCTTGGGGGGGGGCGCGAAGCGCCCCACCAACTAGGTATTTGGGTGGCGCGAAGCGCCACCCCAACAGCTAGTTATTTATAATAATCAAAAATACTCAACAAATAATCAAATAAAAATCTTGAACATTTTGATAGATGTTTTTGAAGAAAAAATAACTAATTAAAAAAAATGCAGGCAACAACACATGAACTACATCGCATATTTCCTGGAGGATACCATTTTATTCAGAAAAATTATCATTTTTTCCACAAACAAAAATAAATAAATAAAAATTAATAAATTATCTTAGGCGGTGTATATTTTTTCCTGAGTTTCAAGGCAAAATTTAATGTCACTTGACACTGATTATGGAAGACTCTGTCGAACAAACCTAGGAACGTTCATGGTCATAAACTGCCGAAATGGAGCTCATCTTAAGTTAGGTTCTTTAAGCTACTCAATTACCAGCTGATCAACCAGCTAGCCAATGATATAGACAGATTTTCCTGGTACGATATCTATTCGAAAATTTTTGATCAATGATCTTACACTTGACATCTGCGACCGTAGCGACAAGCTTCAACTACCCTATATACTTTATACTCCGAAAAACGAACAACTTTTCAGATATACTTATCCTTCAGGGTAGAGAAGGATATTAACATAGAAATATATAATTCTTTATCTTTTTGCATAGCAGGAGGATAAAGAACTACTACTACTGATAACTTAGTGCAGCACCAAGCCGCCTCTACAAATCGAAAACCTCTAAAAATTATTCATTTTATCAATATTTTTCATATGGGATGCTTAAATCATCAGGATAATCTAAGTCTAAAAGAGTTTTACTTCCTCGATTGATCCCGTGTTCTCCCATTGCATTTGCTATGCTCTTTAGGACAAAATCTATCAAAATGATCCATATAAATGAGAATAAAACACATCCCTGCTCAAATCATGATTTAATACAAAACAAGCCGTAAACCTAATTTACAACCTTAACCGCAGCAAGATCATTCTCCTACATAGCACTAACCATTAATGTATTTATGTGGTCTGTCATACAAGGATAGGGAATTTTCTAAAGCTCTTCTATTAGCTGAATCAAATGCTTTCTTATAATCCATAAAAATGAGGATAAAAGGGGTTTAAAGATTCAGGGGTTCTCCATCTCACTTTTATAAGTCCCCCCCTTTCTTCTGGTAAGTTATTTTTTCCTTGAAATTAATGTCTCTGTATATACCTGGTTAGAAGACTACTAGGGGTAAGCATACCAAATTATAAAATTTGTTATGGATGATACCAGAAGATTTTTAAGTTTGGATTTGTTAACACTATCCCTTCTGAAGATTATGTTTCAGTACCTCCATAGCAGGCACAAACCAGGGGGACCTTGTCACTGGGGATCCATAACAGAAACTGGGGCATCCTCGCCTGGGGTAATAAATACAGGTGGAGGATGAAGAAGACCCCTCCAATGTACACTCAGCAGGGCCCACAGGCGTGTCCACTGGTCCCATGAGTTACAAACCTTCTCCTAGTAATGGGTAAAATTACATGGTGACGCAGAACACCATCATGGGAGGATCCTCCATAGAAGGACAACTGCGGCAGGGTGTAAGATCCAGATCTATGGACAACGGCCTTTGCAAAGGGCTACCTCGATTTTTTCTCGAATTTTTCTTACCCGAATAGAAAGCAATTAGTTTCCTATAGCGGCTTCAATTGGAGTGAGGGGGGCTGTGTGTTCATGTGCCCTCTCCCCTAGATTGCTTATCTTCCTCCTTAGAATTTGGAAATTACACTTAATGGGCAGGGGGGGAGTCATTAAAAAAAACATTTTTCTTGGTATTTTCATTAAAAATTTATATTTAAAACAAAAAATTTGCCACTTCCCATTCTCCTAGATTTAGAAGAATATATTCCTCCCGCCCACCGAAAAAAAATCGGTGCTTAACAGATCCGTGATAAACAGATCACACTCGAGAAATTTCTCTGTTATATCTGAGAAAATCGGTTTGAAGCTGTCTGTATTCGGACGCAATTACCTTAGGCTAAAGGGAAAAACTACGTTCTATATGTAAAATTACATGGTGACGCAGAACACCATCATGGGAGGATCCTCCATAGAAGGACAACTGCGGCAGGGTGTAAGATCCAGATCTATGGACAACGGCCTTTGCAAAGGGCTACCTCGATATTTTCTTACCCGAATAGAAAGCAATTAGTTTCCTATAGCGGCTTCAATTGGAGTGAGGGGGGCTGTGTGTTCATGTGCCCTCTCCCCTAGATTGCTTATCTTCCTCCTTAGAATTTGGAAATTACATTTATTAGGCAGGGGGGGAGTCATTAAAAAAAACATTTTTCTTGGTATTTTCATTAAAAATTTATATTTAAAACAAAAAATTTGCCACTTCCCATTCTCCTAGATTTAGAAGAATATATTCCTCCCGCCCACCGAAAAAAAATCGGTGCTTAACAGATCCGTGATAAACAGATCACACTCGAGAAATTTCTCTGTTATATCTGAGAAAATCGGTTTGAAGCTGTCTGTATTCGGACGCAATTACCTTAGGCTAAAGGGAAAAACTACGTTCTATGTATATTTTTATTAAATATTTAGATTTAATTTATACAGTAATTATATATAGCTACTATATATATATATATATATATATATATATATATATATATATATATATATATATATATATATATATATATATATATATATATCTATATATATATATATATATATATTACAATACTTTATAATATTAAACACTATACTTATCATACTATATAATACTAACATATATATAGTATTAAAAATATATAAGTATATATAGTATTTATACATAGTACTTATATATAATTGTATAGTTCAGACTTAATTATAAATATTCAGATTTAAATATATAGAGTTGGTATTTCGGTTAGACTAGGTATTTAATATAATGCGTTTTGGGTGGCACACTTTCCATAATTCTTTGTTGTAGTTTACATAATGTTGTAACAAAGTATTATATTTTCATGATATTCTGGTATATTTAAGTATGATTAACCAACTTTTACTTCTTGAGTGTGTTCTGGATAATACGGAGGTACCAAAAAAAATCACTATTAATTGACAAAACCGATTTCCAAAAGTTTGGGAGTGGCAAAAGCCACTTTCCTCACCATTACTCCCGAAACACAATTAAACAATATTAATGCAAATTAATAAAGAAGATCAAATCGAAGGAAAACCAGATTACCTGCTCAAAATGAAGTTTCGCATGTTTGCAAAAGGATTTAAGTCGAACAAAGCCTTGAAAGCAAATTTTGCAAGTAGGATCCTGAGTAGCTTTTGATAAGCAGCCTGGCGCTTCTTGGTGCCTGTGTATCCATCTTCGATAATATGCAGCAACTACAAGCAAGACATGAATTATTTTTTAATATCAGAGATATGACATTAGGATGAGACCTTGCATAATACAAAATTCAATTTTAGAAAGGATATTTCATCGAAGGTAGTAATGCTAATGCTAGACTTCAACCTCCAGCATCAAGACCCTGTGAAGTGTTCCAGCTGCAAAGACCCATAGCTCACATTTCTGGAGAAACACAAAATAAAATGCAAATCGGCTTGGATTCCGGCCCTCTAAAGATGCAATCAAGGTCCTAGTGTAAATTTAAACCATTTTTCAGTGAGATCTAACAGACCCTGATCAAGGAACGCAGATAAAAACACTTCCATCACAAAGATCCGGTTGAGGACGGATATCAGATACTACATTTGTAGATATTCAACTCTTTTATGACTTCGATCGCCATGCATATTCGCTGGGCACATTAAGCAGTTTAGAACCCCGAAATTCACTCACGATTCTGCCACAAAATTCAAATCAGGCGCATATCTTAAACAGGAACAACCTTGACCCTCGCTTTTATAGTGAACCAAATGGGATCGGAATACGGCATTCCCTTTTTGTAGATTTTTCTAAAACGAGAATCCACACCCCCTTCATTTACCCCACAAAGGTTGATTTGATCCAACACAAACAAAGTTGTTACTAAACAACTTGTAACAATAAAAAGGCGTTCCGAATTTTCCAACTTCGTTTGATTGTAATTGAAGAACCTCTTCTGGTAGATTTGAAACCAAAGTGCCGATATGAATTAACTTGGGAATCACCTCTAAGTTCCCTCTCTTATGGAGTGAAATCTAAAAGAACTTTCTGGCAGAGGTCCGGATTAAAAAAATTTAAACTTTCCAATCCCGGTCGGTCACAGAGATATGACCAACAGTCGACCCCCTACCCCACACCAAAAAAAGTAGGACATTAGTTCTTACTTTCCAGTAAACTTGTTTTGTAGGATGATCCTTACTGGCAGATGTCATAACAACAAGATTGAAGAGAATTCCTCCCATACAAAGGTCAAATCATATTGCAAACCCCAAAAAGCAATAGTCGGGGAGCTACCTTACTTATATTTTCTAGCGACCCCGGTTACGATCTAACACTCGATTCAAGTAGGTAGCCTAGTGACAGGAATTGTGAGTTGTTCTTTTTCAAAGAGGTCGGATTGCGTTCAAAACCAAAAAAAAAAAATATAAGAACAATAACTTTTGCTTCCCTCCGAGTTTGAACTTAAAAGATGGGCTACCAAAATTTACAATCTAGACACTCTCTGTTTTTTTTTTCATGCTCTTAGTTTGGTCGAAATCCAATAACCCCTTCTGAAAAATATCGCAACAAAAAAAAAATTATGCTTAATGTTCCCTCCTTCAATCGCCAACAGCGATTAAATGAGTCCTTGACTTTTAAAAAGGCAAAATTAGGCAAAAAAAATATTTTTGACAATGTTCAGTTGACATACGACAAACCCTTCAAATTTTCATCCTGATGACATGAGCGAAACAATTTAGCCCCTTCCCCTGTCCTCAGCGAGCCCAGATCCTTTAAAGGTACCACTAGAACATTAGCTCTCACGTCCTATGAAGTTTGAACCCTTCTAGTTATCAATCATAGACTCAGAAAAAGCAAATAGACTGGAAAACTACCGGGGAAAATTTTTCAAAAATCCAGTTGTTTTAAAGCACTGTTTAATCAATCGGTCAATTAAACGATACTGCCCCTATTTATTCTGAAAATAACATTTTAGTATGAAGACAATACGAAATACACGATTCAAAATACACAAAAACCAAGATAATCCCTCTATAATTAACGCACTCGCTCTTATCACCTTTCTTATAGAAGGTTTGATTAAAGCTTTCCTAAAATCACTAGATACTTTCCCCTTTTCAAATATGTATGAAATATAGACAATTCGAAATACTATGAAGACAATTCGACAATTCAGAATTCGAAGACAAATTCGAATTGCCTTACAGTCCTCAATCGGCTAAAACGAAGATTTTTTTTCTCACTATACACTTTTTTTAACGTATTTCTAAATGGTCCGTGGTTGGTTCTTTACTAAATTGTTGCTGCAAAACTGTAAATTTTGAAATAAATATTTTTGTGGTAGAGTATTTCCATTGGAAAATACAGATTTTTCGCAATTTCATTGAAAAAGATAACCCCCCTTTGTATTTTTAAAATGTATTCCCACTAATTGGTACCTAATTGGTTTATAATTGGTACCACTGTTGAACACCTCCTCCCAACCACCGTCCGACCTAGAAATATAAATGGCAAAAAAAATTCAAAAGGTAAATGATTCCCAAGAGGAAAAAATAATCCTTAATTGAGAAATTACGAAAAAAACATGTTTTTTCAACTGAAAGTAAGAAGCAACATCAAAACTTAAAACGTACAGAAAATAATTCTGTATATACGGGAGGGGGGTGTCTCCTCATAAATCTCTCGCTCTTTATGCTACAGTTTTTTTATGCTTTTAAAAAAGGCGCTTAGTCCATTTCAACGGTCCTTGGCTTTCGGGAGTCCCTATTAAAGAATTGAGTCAAAAAGTCTAGCATTTAAACTTTAATATTAACAATGGATTGAGGAGGGGGTTACCATCTTATATCCCCCTCATTACAAATCCGGAATAATTTATGTTAGTTTTAACTTTTAATGTAGCTCTTTACTTTCAGTTGGAAAAGCTTGTTTTCTTTATATTTAATTTTTGATCTTTTTTTGAAATAATACCGGAAAATTGGCCTCCCCTTCCATGGAAAAGGACAACTCTTTTCTTCGACAATTCATTTCTTCAATTCTTTCGACAATTCTAGAAAAAATTCCCCCGTAGAATCACCCCCCACACAATTCCCCACGGGAATTCTCCTTACTCTCATTGAAAAAAAAACTTGTTTTTTATTTAGTTTCTGATAATTTTGAAATTATGTCGGTAGAAAGTTTCTTCCGCAGAAAAATCCACCCAGACAATTCCCTACCCACATAAATTCACCCAGAACATATCTCCACATGTAAAATTCAGCAGACAAAATTAAGACAAGTACAAAGAATTCCGTCTGTGAATTCCGTAAAATTTCAACCGGAAACTTTCCTCTTCACTGAAAATTCTCCCCGAGGAAAATCTCCCCTCCCGCAAGAAATCTTAATGAATATGCCATAATTCTAGTAGAGAAGAATATGGACTTGTTTAACATGTACTTGAAGGATATTCATATGAAAATAAGTCAAACTTAAGGAAAGTAGAGAAAGCATGAACAAGTGAATGAAGGAGGGGAGGAATCGTGGTCAGTGGTATGGAATCTGAATAGAGGAAATTTAACCAAAAATTAGGAAGAATAAGGAATAAAGGAATAAAATCCTTGACGAAGAACACCTCCACATACAGGCAAGATCTGGAGGTTCAGAGTTGGACAATGTAAAAGATGGATGGAATGATTTTAGGAAATTAGTTTATGAAGTCGCTGATGGCGTCTAAGGGAAAAAAGTTAAAGACGCCGCTAGAAATATAAGCAAATATGCTTTATGTTTAACAGAAAGGAGGAGGTGATTGTCGAGATTTATTTCAGTGATAGATCATATGAAAATTAGAGGAAGATTTAAAGATAAATGGGAAGAACATCCTGAGTATGTAATAAACCGTGAAAAAATTATAGGAAAGAACATAGAAAAGAATGAAAAAGTTAGTGACACTTCGGAAATAAGAGAGAATTTATTTTGCAAGGAAGAAATTACGACAGTAGTAAAAGGATTAAAAAATGATAAAGAACCAGGTATTTATAGTTTACTAAGTGAGTTTCTTAGATAACGGGGTAAATGAGTTTCTTAAATACGGTGGTCGTGCAGTTACTAGCAATTAAAGATTAATTACTAAAGATTGTGAATATGATTTTTGAAAAGGGGGAAGTACCTAGTGATTTTAGGAAAGCTTTAATCAAACCTTCTATAAGAAAGGTGATAAGAGCGAGTGCGTTAATTATAGAGGGATTATCTGGGTTTCTGTAGGAAGCGTAAAACTTAGTATGATGATACTTATTAGACTTAGAGATCCAAAGAATACTATGATTTTAGGAAAGAGAGAGCATATGTCGACTGAATTTGCACGCTTAGATTAAAAGTTGAGAAGTGCCTGACTCATCAAATCCCTTCAGTCTTGAGCTTCATAGATTGTGAGCAACTGTTTGATTCAGCCGATACAAGGGCTTTAACAAAGGTCCTATTCTTGAATGTTTAATTTTCCTAAATTCACGGCGCCAAGTACAATTAAATGTCTGATTTGTCGTTAGTCTTCTATCAAAATGTTTAGATGACGATTGAATCTCCTTTTGAAAGAGTCAATTGAGAAACTTTTGGGGATAACTTCCTCAAGAAGATCGTTCCAGACCGAAGTGCAACGTTAGATAAGGCTGTTCTTCAAGTACTCTGTTCTCGGCTTGCCAGCCTCAAGATAACTGAACCGAGCTGTGTGCTTCTGTGTCTTTCTTGTTGGCTGGACAATTGGAGGCACAATACGAGAAAGCTCTAGAGAAGGAGGTAAATTTAAGTACTCGTAGAAAATAGCCATTGAAGCTACATCAAACCTCTCACTAACACACTGGAGAGTCGAAGGGAGCAACTAAGCCTGTCCTGTTAGCCGTATTTTTGAACTTTGAAGGATGAAATACCAGATAAACACGCGATGATGTATAAGCAAAGACAATCAAAGAATGATATACCGGATAAACACATTAAAGTAATTAGCGCTATGCACGAGAATAACATTGCTGCTGTTAAGGTAGAAAATAAGGTTAGCAGCTGGTTTCATATTAAGTAAAGATTTAAGCACGTATTATTAGCAATAGTAGTATTATCATTAAAGACGGTGGGGTGCAGTGAAGATGTTAAAAGTAGAACTGCCAAAGCCCAGGGTGTTTTTCACAGCTAAAAAAAATTGGAAGAATAGGAACATAAGTCTGCGAAACGGTTGAGAAAAGAGAAAGGTTGAGATGACTAGGACAAATTCTGCTGATGAAGGATGACAGATTGTCAAAGATCGTCCTTCTCAGCCAACCATCTAGGGCCAAACGAAAAGCAGGCCGTTCCCAAATTGGGTGGGAGAATGTCTCTAAGAAAATTTTAAGGGAAGCTAGAATTTCTTCAGAGAATTTGAAGAGGGAGGCCTTGAACAGACCGGGATGGAGCAGGATCGCAAGTAGCTGTGTCGGCCTCAGGCAATTTGGTGCTGCAGTGAGTTGTTAGTAGTTGTAAAAGTACTGGATCTATGCTATCAAAAAAAAAAAAAAAAAATCAAACGCATTCTTGATCTTTTTTCTGGCAAAAAAAAACCGTAAAAAAAAACCGTGCATTTTTGTAGAACGGAGCCTGAAATCTCTGTAGTAGGGCTCTCTAATATTTTGAATCCGAGGTTTTCATTATGATTGCTTGACTTTTTGGAGGCACCCCCTCCCCACCTTTCAAAAATTAGGTAAATTTTCTCAGAATCGTAGCCTTTGACGAATAGAACTAAACATAATAAATTTTATCTATTTGGAATCAGCATGAAAATTCAATTATTTCGATATATTAATTTTTATCAAAATAATCTTTTTTTACATTTTGTGTTATAGTTGGGCCAAGTCACTCCTTACTTTCTGATCACAAGCACGAGCAGTTTGCAAAAGATCATCAAATTTATTTTCTTTTGGTAAAGCATCTCACAAAGAAAAATAATAGATATTTGGGACGGAACAAATTGTTATACTTATTTTTTTTCAGCAAAAATGGCTTTTATAAAGATTTTGTCTTAGCATAAATATCTTTTTATAATACAGATTTCGATAAAAAAAAAGACAATGTCATGTTTTTGAGTGTATATAGGCTATACTGATTAGGGTCTAAATGAAACCGTTAATGGCAGCGAACAGTTTTGAGCGCCTCTCGTCACTAGCAGCTGAAAACATACAAAATATGAAAACATAAAACTAATTAAAAATACCATGTTTTTTGTGCTGATTTCAAGCCAAAGTAAAACTGCCAATTTAAACTTTCCAATACAAAATCGTTGGAATGAAAAGTTTTTGAAAGTTTAATTTTTCTTGGTAAACTTTACACGTGAAAAACTTAAAAAATAAAAAGTGGATTACACTGTAAACTATACCAAGCATACAAAACGTTTACAAAAAGCTCAAAGTTTTTATTTTGCTAATTAAGGCAAAAAAAGGGTAAAGAATACGGCATTGGACTTTACACTCCCTACCGGCGGTGCTGATCTCCGTTTTTTGGCCCTTCAGCCAGGAAATGCAATAGGGGGTTGGAGGCCAACCATCCTGTGCTTTCGCACACCTTTCCTGTTCACCTTTCCCAGATTTCTTTGGGTACAAATTTAGAGCTGGGTCGACTCTGGCTCAACTTACAGTCATGCCACTGACCCCCACCCCAAACTAAATAATTGGGTACATTAGGATACGAACCCTCGTTAATTGCCTAATAAAAGCAAGGTACTGCTTATCACCAAGACAGCTTTTCACCAGGTCTCTTATCAACAGGCTACACATCACTAGAATATAGTATAACTTTTTAGCATTTCTTGGAGAAAATCTGCAGTTTTGCACTTTTTAGTTCAATTACTGAAGAGTATGTTCTACAAGAAATCAGGCTATTTCAAATCATTTATCCACGGGTAACGTCTATACACAATACAAACAAAAAAGGCAACATTTGTGTAATTTGAATGAACAATTGACTGAGCTTTCACTTATTTACCAGAAAAGACTACCTAATTATTTGCAAATACAACTTTTTGTTGGACAGTTTCGCATTTGTTTCTGAAATTATGAGCATAAGTATAAAAGGAACAGTGTTAATTTTGCAGCAAGATCCAAAGCTATAATAGATTACACTAATTTCAACTTCCTGTCTAACAATGTAACACGTAATTTGAAAATTTTCTACCCAATTTGGCAGCAAATCCCTTCATAACAACCTTCAAAAATAAATAAATAATTTTTTTTTTATTTAAGTTTGTTCTTGTGTTCCCAGTTCCTGTCCATCCTATCCTACCTTCTATTAAGAAAATATGCATATGCAGCTACAATCAGCAAATAAAAAGACATTGAAGGCAACCAATTTCACTTTCTTGCCAATTTTCATTAAAGTGTAATTTGAAAATAACTCCAATTTTGGGTTTACACCAATGCTGGACATTATTTTTTTTTCTTTGGACACGCAATTTAATTTAATTTTTGTTTCATCATGTTTTAAATTTTAGGCACGACAATAGGTTGTTGGATTAGATTAAAATTTGCTGTGACATATCCACTAAAATTAATCCCCCTCCCCCCAAGAAAACAGACACAAGAGCAATGTATAATAGCCTAGTGGATACAACTTACCATGATTTTCTATCTGTTCATTATCTGGATTCATTACAAGATTTCCTGAATCTTGGATTAAATTAAAATTTTGAACAAGAAAGTCTTCAGGACAACCTAGAAGTAAAAACTGTCTCAACTGATGGAATAAAAAAAAAAAAATAAAGAAACTTTATAGTCCTTGACGCGTTTTTTCATTATGTCTTTTCCAAAGTAACCAATCCATAAAATAGTTTGTCCTTCACTAAAATTGACTCTCCCTGAAAACATAATAGGTATTTGGCAACTAACAGATCGTTATACTAATTTTTTTTCGGCAAATACAGCTTTTATAAACATGTTTGTCTATTTTATTGAGGTACAGTGATGAAAATAAAAATAGAAAAGTGAAAAATCAGCCTTAAATCAATCAATGAAGAAATAAAGCAAACCACAACTGCCAGAAAAAGTAGAAAAACAAAGATAACTTCGCCTGAAATTGTATGGCATGGCTACTTCAAGCTCTACACAGCAAATATGTGCACTATAGCTTCAATGCTTAAAATTATTTATTAGATTTTTTTGAAACATTTCCTATCTCGACCCATCTTATCTCAGTCAGAGGCAACGCCCTAGCATCGCCTATAGTAAACGGCCATAAGGCTTGATTGTATTATGGTTATTATTATTTTTTCCAGCGGATATATAAGCTTTGGAGGGATTAATTTGTGTTTTGATTGGACTAATTTGATTGGAAATCAACAGTTCTGGTGTCCTTTTTATAGGTCAAAAGCAATCGGAAGGCAACCAGCTCCCCTTCCAAGCCCTTCAATCTTAAATAAACCCGTTTACAATTTTGAAATAGCCATTTTGTTCAAAATAGTCCAAAGGTCAGATAACTATGCCTCAGATGGAACCCCAACAGCCCCCAGGATAAAGGCTGTCAGTTATGCAAGTTGCCGAGGGTTAACACAAAAGGATTTTTTTTTTTGAAAAAGAGGGCATGTTTGATCCTGGGTCCACAATAGGGGTTAGAGCATTAAGGTGAAAATTTAAGGTAATATCAATAGGGACCTCAAGCATCATCAAAACCCAATTTGTCCTTGCTCTTTGTGAAAAAGGAATAGAATCAATATCTAAAGAACAGCTCATGTTATTAGGTTGAAAATTTTACTTGCATCATACGTAGTTATAGTCTTGCATTCATGTATATCATAAGTAGTCATATTTCCAAGTAGTCCCAAGTATGTGTATACAGGTATCATGTGCATAAATGATAAGGATCATTAATCAACCAAAAAGCCAAGATTTGCATGTTACTTCTACTACAACTACCACTGCTACTACTGCTACTACTGCCACCAAAACGACTGCTTCTGTAGCAAGTACTACCAAGGTTGGGGATATCAAAATGAGCATCTCAGAAAAAGTTGAGGGGAAAACTGAACTAAATCAAAACAGCTTATGTGTATACAGATCACTGATACCAACATAACAACAATATTTTTGGAACAGCTTACTGTATCAAGATGAAACTTCTGGGACATCATGAGAGGGATGTTACACTGACCAAAAGGCAATATGTATATGCGACTACTGCTATTAAAACTGCTGTTACTACCGTTACGACTACTACTACTGCTAGTACAACACTATTACTGCTACTATGATGTTAGTACTATAAAGGCTATGCACATGAAGGTAAAATTTTGATAAGATATTGATAGAATTTGAACTACATAAAAACACACTATTGTGCATGCAAATTGTCAAAAGGGCACATCTCAAGAATAAATTGGGTATTGAGTTGGAACTTTCAGGGAATGCTTAAAGGGGAAGATCAATTGACCAAAAGATAATATGTGCATGCTACTACTAAAACTACTACCATTGCTGCTTTTCATGCTACTACTACTGCTATTACTTGCTATTGTGAAAATGTCTCAAAAACTATGAAAGGCTAAGTCAAAACTTTCAATATGTGTAAAGGGGGATATTCAAGAAACCCAAAAGTTTTATTTGCATGTTGCTACTACATCTATTGCAACTAGGCTACTTGAAAGGCTAAGAGTATGAAGATGAAAATTTCAGGAAGTATTTAGTAGGTTATCAAGAAGGTATATCAGGAACGTCATAGCAACGGCTAATTGTGTTGAAGTCAAAACTTTCAGTATATGTAGAGGGGAATATTCAAGAAACCCCAAAGTTTTATTTGCATGTTGCTACAACTGCTTCTACTTCTACTAACAACTGCTTCTAATAACAACTTTAAAGGTAAAGAGCATAGAGATGGAAATTCCAAGAAGTATTTAGTAGGTTATCAAAAAGTCATATCAGCAACATCATAGCAATGGCTAATTGAACTAGGTCAAAACTTTCAGTATGTGCTGAGGGGGATATTCAAGAGACCCAAAAGTCTTATTTGCATGTTGCTACTACTGCTACTACGATCTTGCTACTGCGCAAGCGCTTAAAAGTATTAAAGTCAAGATTTCAAGGAATATTTAGGCAGATCTTGAACTAAATTGGAACAAACTATGGCATGTACATTACCAAAAGGATGACACATGAATATCTCAAGAACAGCTTACTCAATTAAGTTGGACTTTTCTAGGTAAGTTGTGGGGGGTTTTGAACTAGCCAGAAGGCAATAAGTGTATACTATTGATGCTACTACTATGAATGCTGTGACTACTGACAATAAGGGTATCAAGGTGAAACTTTTAGCAGGAGTCTCAAACTATATGCATGTATACAGTTTTCAAAAGGACAAATAAGTCAAAAGAGCATGTCAATTAAAATTTCAAAAGAGCTAAGCTGATTTGAAAATAAAACCTCCAGTGTCCTTTTTAAGAGTCAGAAGTGATTGGAGGGCAAGCAGCCCTCTTACCAAACCCATTATTTTCCAAACACACCTAATCAAAATTTTGAGATAGCCATTTTGTTCAGTATAAGTGAAAAGTCTAGCAGCCATGTCTCTAAAAATATTGGGTGTATCATCCCCCACAGATATGCAAATTACCCATCATGTTTTTAAACTAAATGTTGCTTTAAAACAAAATCAAAAGGCACTGTCTGTATCTTGGTTGCCAATAAGACATTTCAACAATATCTCAAGAACAACTGAGGGTATTGAGTTGAAACTTTCAGGGCTACTATTATTATTACCTCTGCTCTTACAATTTAACTAAATCAAAAGATTGTAAGTGTATACAGGTTGTAAAAGAGCATAGATACATTTTTTGAAAATGATATTAAGTTTTATTTTTCATGTCAACCTGAGGAGGCATAAAACTAAATTAAGCAACAGTATTTGTGTCCAGATTTTCAAAAGGGTGTGTGTTGTTAAAAATTATCAAAAAAAAATTTCCCCAGCACACAAATAGGAAGCCAAACTATGGATTCTTAGACTAAAAAAAGAAAATACTTAAAATATCAATTTTGTTTTTCCATGAAAATGACTATATCAGTAAAAACAAACAGAAATTAATTTTAAAAACTTTTTCAACTGAGTGAGTTTTTCAAAGAAAAGTAAAGGGACCCATTAAACCAAAAATGAGCAATAAATAAACTCAAATAATCTTCCAAGCTTCAAACTAAAACAACTCACCCTCAATAAATAGATGAAACCCAAAACAAACAGAAATTACGATAAATAACCCAGTCAAACTCAAAACAAGCAGAAATCAACATGATTAGGGCTGACAACCCCCATGCCTCCTAGTTCTGAAGACCAGAACATAATTTGTACTTATAGGGGGGAAAATCACATGAATATGGATTGACAGTTTAATATACATAAACTAGTATTTACTCCTTAAAGTCTTAATAATTTTTTTATAATAAAGTTAAAAAAGTTAAACATTTAAAATGTGTTTTTTTTTTGTAAAGGGCAAATTATTTTCTGGTCTTCAGGAGGCATGAAGAATATAAAACCTTTTGTCTTTTTTCTTTTGATGTTTCAAAGCCAATAAAAAAAGTCAATAGAGAAAAAAATAGATTGAACAATTGACATACACTAGGAGATAACATAAAAAAGGAGAAAAATTAGACATGTTTTATAATTTCTCTTCTTTCTCTGTTGGCAAAGGCTTCCGGAAATTAAGCCAAAATATTCAGACTTTTATTAGCATTTATATAATTTTTTTTCTTTTAAAGTTCATTGTCATACTTAAAAGTTTTAAACACATTATTATATTTTGTTTAATTTTAACTGTAAATGAAAATTTGGTCCTAGAAGCTATTAAAATGTTTCATTTACTCCTGCTGAATTCAGCTGAGCTGCTCTAGCCGAGTGGTTAGCTTGATAGACTTGGTCCTTTGTCCGTGAGGGCAGGGGTCTGAGTCTTGGTGTTGCTGGCTATTTAGCTTAGAATGGGAGTCAGTAGTGTGACTCTATAAGCTCAACTAAAGTTGACCCAGCTCTAAATAGGTACCTGGAAAAATTTTGGGAGAAAACACAGGAGGCATCAGATGATTTGTCCATTACTGATGATTTGTCCACATATACTGATATTTATTCCTTAGAGTCTTAATGATTTTATATTTATAAAAATAAAAAAAAAGTTAATACAAATACCTTTGTTTTGGTAGAGTGCAAATTATGTTCTGGGCTTCAGAAGGCATGGGGGTGACTTTATTTACTTTAAAATTATTAGACTTTATTTATACTCATTTTTGGTTTGATGGAGCTCTTTAATTCTCTTTGAAAAACTTATTTTGTGTAAAAAGCTTTTTTAATTAATATCTAAAGACCAGCTATTGGTATTAGGTTGAAACTTATAGTCATAGTCTTGCATTCACTTGAATTATAAGCATCATACTTGCAAGTAGTTCCATGTAGTAGTAAATGCCATTGCAAATAGTCACAGTCATAAGTAGTTCCAGTTGCAGTGCAGTAGTAGTAACAATAGTGGTCCTGAAAGTGTACAGTTATTACCCTTAGTTGCTCCTAAGATACTACAAATATACTCTGTTGATAACCTGGATGTACATAGTGGAAACACTACTGGTCTAAAGTAGAGGTAGTCACAAGTAGTTGCACATGCAGGGAGTCCCAAGTAGTCATTGTTGTAGTTAAAAGTAGTTGTAGTTGCATCCCTAGTAGTATTAGTCAGAGTTACCCTGAAAGTGTAATGTTCATACCCTCAGTCACTCTTAACATACTGCAGATTTACCTTTTTGACAACCTCAATGCACATAGTGACGTTTGAATTAGTCTAACATTCAACGGTCAGTGGCATGACCCAAAAAGCTGATCCTGAGTCAACCCAGCTCTAAATGTGTACTAGAGAAAACTAAGAAGGGTAAACAGGAACAGTGTGCACAAGCACAGGATGGCTGGCCTTCACCCCTCCCCCCCCCCCAGCATGAAAAAAGTTCCAAAGCTGCCAGTAATGGAACTTGACAAAATTCTAAAATCAGCCAACACTTTAGCAGCACAACTTGTGCTTTGACAGCTCTGCCTTGAGCAAAAAGTATTTTATGTGTAAAATTTGTAAAACAGTAGCAGATTTAACTTAGTATAGCTTGCAGTTATAAATATCAATAGTTTTCTGAATCACCATTAGCATTGTAAACTAATTCAGTAGCAAGTCAAATACTAGCCATAAGTACCATAGTTCATACCATTAGATGTACCACTTTATCAAAAGTGCTATACCATATTTAGTGTAGTACTGCTAGTAGATTATAGTATTCAAAGTCTCAATTATACTGTAGCCTATATAGCTTACTGCTGTTACCTTATGCATGGAGTTTCAAGCTCTAATATTATTAGTAGTTCAAAAAATAATGCATACCCAACTGCATGCTTGATACTCATTGATTACTATAACTGTAAAATGCACCACTTGATATTTTTGGTTAACAATTTTGATTGGCAGACTGATGGTCACATGCACTATGAATCTTTGATACTAGTTTAGCCTAATCTACAACCAAAAGAAACAAAGAAGTGCAGCCACACTGTAGTGTGGAAGTTTTAAGCAGCTAGTCTCCCACATTCCACCTTTCCCATTGCCTACTTTAACTGTATGTACATCTTGATAACTACCAGCCCTTCTGAGATTCTTTCTATCTAACAAATTGTCAACTTTGAGAAAATTTGACAATTTGTCCACTACTTGGACAAATTTTCATTTTAGGGTGAAGAAGAGTATAGCAAAAACCTGTCCAAAAGAATGAAGAGTGAGAATGGTTCAAAAGCAAATTTTCACATTGCAAAATTAAAACCCAATAAATTTTTAGTTTGGACAAGTTTTAAAAATCAGCAGTATGGAAGCATCTGCCCTGTATTTGAAGTTATTTTTGTATTTCTTGTGGCCACACCCCACAAAGCAGGATAGTAGGCCTATGTTAATTCTCTAAATGCATGGTAAAATCATTTCAAAGTTGCCCACTAATTGAAATCAATACCAATCTTGGGGATTGCCAATATCTTTGTCTTGAAAAATTAAACACATTATCAGGATTCCAGTATCAGGACTACATTATAGTTCAATAAGAATATAGGACATAAATGGTACTCATAAAGGAAGTGGAACATAGGACTTTTTGGAGCCAATAAACTCACAATCCAGCTGTCAAAATAACCCTCTTTCTATTAATGTTCAAAACACAACTGTGCATAAAGGTGTTCAAATAACATTCTTTACTGTTCTTTAACAACCCAGAAGACAATTTTATAACACTTGATGAAATGGTATAATCTTATGAACATGGTGATTTGCCAACATTGCAAAAAAGGTCTACATTTCAATGATTTCTGTCTAGATTTGATGGGTTTTAAATAATTAAGACACAAATTTTAGATAGTAAGAGAATAAGATATGTCAAATAAAGTAATACTGACAGTCAGTAGTGATATAGCACTAGGGGTAGCACCCTTGGGTGAAACATGATATTTGGGGAACAGATTTTTTTGGAGGGACACAGATATTTTCTGACTTTTTGACTATTTTGAACAAAATGTCTATTTCAAAATTTTGATCAGATATCTAAAAGGGAAGCTGAGAATAAAATGAGAGGGTTATTGGTTGCCCTCCTGCAGTGTTTTAGCATCTTCTGAAAGTTAAGTTTAATACCCCTTGCCATTCTTAATATATTGCAAATATGTCTTTTGATATACTGGATGTACATAGTATCTTTTAATTTCACTTACCATACCACTCAACATTCCCTGAAGTTTCACCTTTACATCCCTAGCCTTTCCCAAAACACCCTGGATCAATCATCCTCCCTTTCCCTAATGATAAATCCTGTATATAAAAAGGGGAAATTGCATAATCAATTGCATCACAACTGAATACCCTTGGCCATTATGCAGATATAGTTGATATGCTCTCCTTGAAAACCCAAATGCACAAAAAAGGCATTAATTGGAATGTTCACTTTATTTGGAAGTCAATAATATGAACTGTGACACATATACCCAGCTTGGTGCCATAGTGAGTTCTTAGTAGGTTAGTAATAGTAGCCTAGTATTTGCACATTAGGGGTAACTAGGAAAAAAGCTTAGTATAGACATGGATAAATGCTATACTTAGATTCAGGATGGAACTGCAATTCCACAGGTAGCCTCTGTCTATTTTTCATCTATCTTAATGTTATGGTAGCCTAATCACAAAAATTTTCCTTACAGCCTAGACTAGCCAATGTAAATATAATTATTCTACTACATAATACCTAGCTTTGCCTGAATTTTGCCATAAATGAGTCTATCTTCAATTTAGATAGGCTACTTTCTTTGAACCTTAAGAACCAATGTCAGGGATTGAACAGTATTTTGCCAAGTCCTCCTCCTGGGCATCTTACCCTGGGCCTCTTTTTGGGAAAGACCTCTTTTCTTTGGCATTCTGGTAAAATAAATATGGGGTTTTGGACCACCTATATTTTACTACAGCATGATGCAATGGGTCCTGCCTTCTTTGTGGAATTTTCAACAATAATTTGTTGGTAGAAATTATAAATAGGGTGTCTGTTTTGACAAGATATTATAAAAAAAATGTTTAATATTTTTGATTCACAGGATAAATATCAAGCAACCAAATTTACATTTATAGAATAAGAAGAAAATCCATATTTCCAAAAAAACATGTCCTTGTAGGCAAGTCAATAAACTAATAATTTTAAGTGCTTGATCTAAAATAATTTTAATAATAACCATATTGGTGTATAGTTTGGACTTTTAGCTATGTATTGATACATACAATTCTTCCCAATTCCTTGCTGTTACCAAGGTGTGAGAGTTTTAGTTTTACATAATTTTGTTCAATTGGATACTGGTTTTTAACCTTTGTAGCCTTAGTTAGCCTACAAGGCTAGCAAAAACTACATGCAGCACAAAGTTGCCTAAAGTCTAGAGGGCTGTGCAGTTCTCCTCTATCCCACCCTGCTCAAGATATCCCTCTTTATGCTCATGCAAGAAGTTCTAATTTCCCTTCTCAGAATAATCAAGGGTACTCTTTGTTTGATCCTAAGTGAATAGTCAAAAAGACCATCTTTAGCAAAGTACCATCTTATATTCCATAAGACAAGTCCTAGTAACTGTTGCCTTTCTGTCATTATAGCCCTACAAAGTAAGATAGAGGCCTAGCCTCTATCTTAGATAGATAGATCTGTATTCTTCAGAGGCCTAGCCTACAGTTACTATTTGGAATAGGCTATAGCAAGGAGAAAGTAATGTATCATCTCTTTGTTTCTCTAATAACTCCCCATAATATAGGAACTCTAGAATCATCATTCTTCTCTTTTCAGACTAACTTTTAATAGCCAACTAGACTTTCAATGATGTAATGATTTGAAATTTTCTGCCACTCAGATTGTTTCACTAATAGTAACAATATAAACTTAATATACTTCCAAAAATTAGACAGTTCATGCAAACTGATATACTTATTTACCATCTATTCAACAGAAGTTTTTGTTTTAGCGAGATGTTACTTGGCTATATCGAAATTTAAGGGGATTTTTCATTTTTATGAGGGTAGAGGGTGATTTTTAAAGTTGAAAAAAGTTTTGAAGAATAAGAAGATAAGCCTGTGAACAAGAAGATAAGCCTGTGAACCATTGTTAGAATATTAAAATCTATACAGTAGTCAGGTATGGTTCTGAAACATGGGTGCACCGAAAAACGGAATAAGATTTCCTAGGTGTTTTCCAGAAATATTGCCTACGGATTGTTTTGAGTACCCATTCGACTAACCGTATGTCAAACAGCCTAGGCTGTAAGGAAAGGGTGATTCAAGCCCAGTCTCTGGGGCTATATTGAGAGAAAATTTGAGAGGGTTAGGGCACGTTCTACGGCTGAGGGAAGACAGATTGCAAAAGATTGTCGATTTCAGCCAACCCTCTACGGCTAACGGAAATTAGGTCGTCCTTGGTTAGGGTGGGAGGATGTCGTAAGGAAGGATTTTACAGAAATGGGAACACTCTGGGAGGCTGTAAAGAAGGAGGTTTGGGATATATTGGGATGGAGGAGGAGCATTCGTAGCTGTGTGAGCCTCAATCTGGCTGGTACTGTGATGAGTTGTTTGTGAAAGTAATAGAGATAGGACAAACAAGACGTGTTGCATTTTAAGTCACAAGCCCGCCAAACAATATATATTTAAGAATTGCTTTTTACTTATCATGTTTTCAGCACATGTTTTTCTGCCAAAGGTAAATGAACTAATTTAAACATCTTTCGCCTTGTAGCTCCAGCCAGGGGTGTCCCGAGGGGGGGGGGTCCCACCTCCCCCCAACTTTTTGGTATTTTATAAAAACTTTGTCTAAGGCGAAAATTTCGGCAGAAACAGTCATCGCGACGATGCTCATTTCTAATGTTTCTGTCTATTTCCCTATAGCAAGATTTAACTTATGTATTTGTATCCCACTCGCTACCCAATTTATTTGGATTTGTGAGTGGTATCACACTAGTCCCGCCAAATTAAAAATTCGGGGATCTAATATGTTTATTTGGCTCTCCTTTCACATTGAGCCCGGTGAAACTCGGTAGTTGTATTGTAATAGTCCCATTTATTTGCATATTTGGTAATTTGACAAGTTCATTTGGCTTCCATATGTTACCAATTTCAATGGATTCGTTAGTTCTGTCACACTAGTTCCACTTATTTGTAATTTCCGCGATTTAATGTGTTCGTTTGGTTTCCTTGCTGCTATAGAACGAAGTTAGGGAATTTTTTTTAGCGGAATTTTTATCTGCCTAGTTCTACACATTTGCAAATCGAGTAATTTGCCATGATCATTAAAATTCATTCAACTACTTTTGTAATTCATTAGACATTCGAAAATTCTGTTGTTGTAAGCAGTTTAAAAACAACCAAAATCTTCTATTTGTCCTGGTAAGTCACTAAATTCGCGAAATTTATTGTTGGCTCCTATCTCATCCGTATTCAAACTTGTAGAATTCAAGCATTAGGCTCATCTCAGTTTTGAATCGTATTGGTTTAGTTCTCCCCCTAATAAGATTCGATAATATCAGATGGTTAAAATTCATTACTTAACTGTTTACTTTGGTTATTAGTCAGAAATCCAACTGAGAAGGTTAACGGAGAGTTGCAGACGAATGGATAAAATGGCAGATAATTCAAAATGTAATATTAAACTTTTTTTTTGAAAATAGTAAGATCTTGTATTTTGAAAAAAACATTCAATCAATTAAGCAACAGATTTCTTATGAAAGTCATTAGGCTATGAAACAAAAGATTTTTAAATGATGTCTGTTTTCCTCGATGTGTTTTAAGAAAAAACAAATGAGTCAATCATATTAAGTTTGACCCTATCCAACCAGAAGTCCTCATTTCTTAGAGCCATTTATTTTTGTAAACATGCATGGTAAGATGTTTTGAGGTTTCTGCTGGAAATCATCTGTTAGCTTAGGAGGAAATTATAATTTTTTCCAGAAATTCTATCATGTTAATCAGAACATAGTCAAGGATTACGCTATGTAAGATCTGAAAGAAACAGGTTTTCCTCTGTAAGATCGACTATGATTTGATTATTTTAAGTGAGAGGAATGACGATGTATCTATATTTTAATTAAATATTGAATGTGTAGAGGTTGCTAGAGGTTAGGTTCAATGTTGAAAATAATACGTTCTGCGTGGCCTGCTATTAATAATTCTCTGTCGAAGTTTCTATAACTTTGCTTCTAAAGTATTATATTATCATCATGTTTTAGTATATTTCATTAGGATTAACCTAACCTCACTCATTTTGTGCGTTCTTTTTAACAGACAAGTACCGATGATTTTTTATTCGACCGACAAACAGTCAAGCACTTTTTTATTTAGTTTAAAAGGAAAACAATTCGAAAGTGACTTTACTCGGGCTCGACGGGAATTTTTAACATTCTCTATAACTATTATTTCATCTCCCATTTTATCCGTTCTGTAGATTTTCCCACTCCCCTTTCGAAGCTTTTTACGAGTTGTAGTTACCATACTTTTTTCTCACACAAGTTAGGTGTTCAGCGCCTTCCAAAATAAGATAAAATTTTTTATTAGACTGTATTTTTGTTACTTTATCGGCTAGTTCGAAACAGGTTTGAAAAGGAAAGCAAAATTGAATTTTATGCATAGTTAGATTTTTTTCCGAGTAACTTACTTGTGGTTTTGTGAAGTTAGCTTTGATGGTAGTTGTTCTGACATTTGCTTTGAAATTGCTTTGAAGTGCCGATAAGAAGCGTAATGTTTCTGTAACCAGAACCAATCGTATAACTGTCAATTGTTATGAATGTGACGCTGAAATAAATAAAGACTATTTATAGATCATGTTCATCATTTTCACAGTAATCTTGAAGTAACACCGAAATATGTGATTGTGCCGTTGTTTAAACTCCCCCTTTACGAAGTCAAAGAAGCACAAGCGATATGACTTTGTTACGGTCACTGTAGCTTTTGTCAGTGAAAGTTTTTCTATGGCTATAACTGCTTCACCCATTCTTAAGGCCCTGCCACTACCTGATGTTGGTATTTGTTATTCAGAAGTATGTATAAATATTTTGGGTGGGGGGGGGCGAGTTTTCTACCGGCGGGAATTTCCACAGGGATAATTTTCCTTAGAGAGGAAAGTTTCCACGGGTTAACTATTCATTGGAATTTTACAGTGGGGGAAGTTGCCAGAATTCCCATACAAAATTCCTTGCATGTCTTGCTTTTTCTTTGCCTACTTAATTTAACGCAAGGAGATGTTAAGGGTAATTGTCCGTGGTAAATTTTTACCAGGATTAAATCGTCTTGAGAATAAGTGCATGAGGAGGAGGGATTTTCCTTGGAGGTGTTGCCAGATTTCCTGGCATTATTTAAAAAATGATTAAAAATTAAATGAAAAAACTAGTATTTTCAACTGAAAGTAAGGAGCAACATTAAAACTTAAACCGAAGAGAAATTATTAGTGTATGAAGGGAGTTGCTCCACCTCAGCACCTTGCTGTTTACGCTAAAGTTTTTTTAGTACTTAAAAAAAACATTGTTCCAAACAAACAAACCTATTGTTTCGGGAGTCGTTCTTAAAGAATTTGAAAATTCAAACTGTAGCACAAAGAGCAAGGTGCTAAGGAGGAGCAACCCCCTAATATACGGAATCATTTCTGATCGTTTTACTTGTACTGCTGCTTCTTACTTTCAGTTGAAAAATTTTGTTTTTTTCATTGCAGAGAGAGGAAGTACTACCAGGTTTGAGCACATAGGGGTAAAAAAAAATTCACACCCTTCCCCAAGAACTTTGAAGCACTACTGTAACTATAAGAACAGATTGAACGGTTTACATTTAAAACTTCAAGATTTAAATTATAACTTTGATGTTTTCAATAAATAGCATCATAACTTCTTGCTAAAGGACCAAACTTCTCTAATATTAGATTAAAATCTAAATTTAGTTTTAAATAAAAGACATGTTTGCCACAACAGTTGTTTAGCAGCTTGCGTTAGAACAAGCATCTATTATGTATATTAAGGTGAAGAGAAATCTTAATGCAAAATATTATTGTTGAGATCGCATCAAGGAGGAAGGTTTGGTTGCAGGCGGGCTGCATATTCCTGTGTAAAAGACCTGGCAACAAAAACAGTGAGAGTGGCCTCAGAATGAGTTATCAAGACGAATCTACAAAGTACACAGAGATGTGATAAAGTGCCTTTAAATTAGTCACAATATTTTTACAATACTACAGTGGCCTACTACTTCTACTACTACTCCTACTTGTCAGCCTACGATTAATGAAACTTCCTATAGAATTGGATGGGAAGAATAGTGAAGTAGAGGAAGAAGGAGGTATAGTATAGTAGAATTAGGTGGATCATAGAATAGAAGAAGACATAACTGTAAACTTAGGTTTAAGGGCGTCTTCAAGGAGGTTATTAAAGTATCGCCTTCTTGCTTATTAGCATTCCATGCTTGATATAGCATTAAAAATTCCCAATTGCGTAAATATAAAAAATGTATAGGCCCTCAGAATTGATCATAGGTAAACTTTTGGCCTTACCAGTTACCAACTTGAGTAGTTATACTATTCTTAGTTCAGTATACGATGGACGGGACCAGCTGTAGGTGGTATAGATGGTGCCTCGTGTACGTACCCAATCAATTAACCAATCATCTATTTAAATTTTCCATGGATTTAATAACAGATAACACTACTGTTCAAAGATAAACACGACGATAAAGATACAAAAACACAACAGTTAAACAAAAGTAGCAGCTACTTAAGGGCTTATAAATAAAATAGAAAATTCCAGTATTATCAAACACAAAGTAATACCAAAGATAGCCGAGAGGCCTTTTTAATTATAGCAACAAACTTACAAACAACTTACCTTATTTCATAGACTTTAGATTAAAGATAAGTTCGAAGTAAATAAAATTTAAATTCCTTTGTATTAATAGTGAAGAATTAAATTTATCAATAAGGTCATTGTGAGCATTCCAGCACCTGGTTATTGTCACTAACGGAGCAAATTCAGATCTCTCAGCACTTTATTTGTCAATGCAGATACTTTTTTTTGCCTGTTGTTATAATTTCACAAATCTTGTGATTCAGAGAGCAAACTTTTACTGAGGTAATATGGTGACAATTTTTTAATGTCTTAATTAAATTTGAAAACAAATGCTCCAAAAGTAGATTATTGAGAAACTGGAAGTATATCTAGATAATTTTATGAAGATTTTGTTGCAGACTTATATGGAAGTGTAATAGGTAATGGAATAAAAGGTTTCAGGATTGTTAGGGGTTTATTTTGTAAACGTACATTAGTTTAATATTGCTTTTAAATTCGGATGATTATAATACAGAACAAAAATTAATATTAGACTAAAACAGAGCAAAGTATATGTTTCTTAAAGCAGAATAGGGCAAGTAATGCTTTGGCCTTTGCTTAGACCAACACACCTTGAAATCTTATGCACAGTTTTTCAATATATGTTTTAAAAGATGGAAATCCACCCAAAAACTTAGTTTTGTAACAAAAAAATCAAAAATTAAGTAAAACTTCATTTTTGGCTGTATGGCAAAAAGGTCCGATTAAACAACCTACTGTTGGTTTGGAAATCCCATTTTGGCTCTTCTCCCAAATTCTCATTGGTCCATATAATTGATCTTAGGTAAATTTTTGACCATACCAGATACAAATTCGAACAGTTATACCATTCATAGCCCCGGATACGATGGACGGGACCAGCTGTAGGTGGTATAGATGGCACCTCGTGTACGTCCCCCAGTCAATTAACTAATCATCTATTTCAATTTTCCATCTAGTTAACAAAATTGGATAAATATAAATATAGGCTTAGATAGGGCCTATTATCCAGATGGAGGAAATCTCCTGCTTAAAAAGACACGACAAAGGTGTTACAAAACTCTTAGGCTTCATTGGATTAAACAATCAAAGGAAAGGTAAAAAAATCAAGTTGGAAATATGAGCCGTGGCTACTAACAATCTTTCGTAAGCCAGAAAAATGTGAAGCACAAAAATGGATTGGAGGCTGCTAGGCTTCCATATGCATGCAAAAAGATTTCCTAAATCAAAAGGCATCTAAATAGTCACACTAGCATGAATTACAGTTGAAATATTAGGCAGGACTGCTAGGAGTTATGTAAAATCAAAAGTGTTGCAAATACAGTCATGTTCATTTATGTGTCTGGAAACAGATTCTTTCTGGCAGTAAGTAAGAAAAACAAGAAAAAACTGTAGGAGGGCCAAATCTGGAACTTTGGTGTGTCAAAATATTTTTTTGGTTTATAGTAATAAGCCCCTCCCCCCTAGAGATTCCTGAACTTCCTCTAAATTGATGCATAAAAATACAAAAAGATAGACACAATTCCATTAAAGCGAAGATGTGGTATAAAAAAAAAAAAATATTGAGACAGGGAAAAGTTCCTTTGAGTACATTTTCTTTTATTTTTCCTTTTATTTTACATTTTGTAACTAATAATTTTTTGTTAGATTATATTTATTTATACAAAGTAAAACAGTTCAAAATAGGGATGAGACTTTTTTATTGACAGCGAATAGATATAAAATTTAACTGGATATTTCGAAGACATATACAGTGTTCATCATCAGCAGTAAAACTCCTTTTTTAGTTTTACTGCTGGCCTTATATTCTATTTAAACAATCATAACATTTTTCACAAATCGGCTTCATTTACGTCTACATGGCTCAGAAGCAGCAAGGTTTTAAAATTCAAATTTGAACTTTCTTCTGACGCATTTTGCGCGGCTACTTCAGAATTTGAGCTTTATCTAACACCATTGTTCTGATGAAGGTCATCCCTTTAAGGTAAGGAGGCCATTTTAAGACATATCCCCGTGCCTCCATTTTCTGTTATTATCGGTATCTCTCGCTGAATTTAGTAAGCCTTATGCAGGCTATCCATCTCAGTTGGGTAACAATTCTTTTGCTTCATTCAGAAATTTCTGCTATACTTCCACTTTTTTCTCTCTGCCTCATCATGTTACTTTTTTTCACCCCTCTCTTCAAGTGCTTTAAATGCGAAATTTTTATCTTTGTCTTCCATTTCCATTTGTGATGTTACGCAGCTAATCAAGTATTCAGCTGGTTTTTTAATGCTTATTACGTCACAAAATTATATATATATTAAAAGTGACTCTACTCTTAAACCCATCGGAAATGGCAGTTTATAACCTACAAATGTTCTGACAACAATTTATGTGTTCCCTTTGCTAAATTTTAGCAGTTTTATGTTTAAACTACAAGTATATAGCCTGTACTTGTAGTAAGGATGAATGAGAAACTGTTTGCTATTATTTTGCCCAAAATTCTCCTGTTTCTACCAACATTTCTACGGTCCAGTTATATTTTTGTTTACATATTATATTTTTTCTATTCTTCTAATTTGTGGTACCTATCCTTTATTATTTAGTGATACACGGTACTACTGCATGAACCAGTTTACGTTGATTACTAAAACTATTAAAACTACTAGTAATACACTTGCTAAATATTATGTACTTTTTCTTCATTTTAAAATTAATGGTTGAGCCTTTTTCTATTTATAATAGGCTGAGTTCTAGCAAAACTGCTCGAAGTTTTGTTAATTCAATCGCCGCTAAACGTGAAATCATTTTGCTTTCTGGTAAAGTCATTTTGTTTTTAATCAATTACTTTATTTAGTCTTTTTGACCCAGTTTTCCGTAAACCAGGAGATGTAGTAAACTAGATTCTTTTGTCGTAACTTGGCTCTTTAGCTTGCCCTTGGAGGGGTATGGGTGCGGCCCCAAGGGTATTAAAACTAGGGTAGCGATTCCTCAGGGTCAGGCTGACCGATTATGTAGGGCGTCATACTGGTACAGATGACAAACTTAAATAACGCTGTGGAGAGATTTAGTATAATATAAATACTTTTATTAAACTCACAAAACAAGGGTTCAGGAATCTGGCAGCGTCTATATATGTAACACTGGGATTATGTATTCCGCGGTATAAAACCAACACAATATTACAATTACAAACTATAAGATATTAAGGCACTTACAATATTCCAAGGTATTCCTAAGTAAAAAGGACTAGAGGTCAACCCAGGAATTAATATAGGAAAATTATTTGATCCCATCAAATGTATCTTATGTCAACCATATCTCTCAGGACCAAAGACGTACAAAAGCAAGGAAGTTGGTGTTTCTCAATTTCCTTTCAAAGCCTACACATGCCAGGATGAATGATTCAGTTGCACTTAATTTCTAAGTTTTTATCTTAGGCTAAGGGTGTGATTTTTATGATACAATGTATAAATAAATTATCCAGGAGGAATTTAATGAGACTATTCTGGATCATTAAAAATAATGCAGCTCTTGGATATAAAATTAAAGTAATATACAATGCAATTCGCATTCTACCTAAAACAAAATTTATTTCAAAACAGAATAAGTCTTATAAGATCTGTAACTAGGATAACAGGTTATATTTACCTATTAAATTTACTTGTAAGAAGAACGAAGATACTAATTTACCAGAAATTTTAAATCAGAGAGAGATGAAACAGGCCCTTCCTAATAATTTGAACTATAAAGATAGTCCAATTTGAACTAACCAATTCTCAAAAAGAATAGGGTAAAGGATCTTTAATTATAATCTAATCCTTTAAAGGTGGGACAGTAATATGAATTGAAAACCTGTGTGTAATTGTAAACAACTGGGTCCGTTTGTAAATCCCACTCACCGACATGTTATAACAGGGGACTTATCAATAATAGATCAAGAGAATCTTCAAAATATAACGAACAAATTGGCTAAATTCCATCTTTCCCATCATTTGAAACCATCAAGTATTCTTGGTAGCTTAGAAAATGATTTTGCTTTATTTAAGTGGTATAGCTTGATAAGTTTCTATATTTAATAAAAATAAACAGAGTTTTCAAATTCGGAAGAAATTAATTATTAGTAGAATAAGCAATAAAATATTGGCTAACTTACAAAACCGTAACAATAATTCATTATTTTATAATGCTAGGATAAAATAAGCAATTGCTAATCTACATAATGAATTTATGATTGTACTTGTGGATAAAGCTAATAACAATTTGGCCATAAATCTGTCAGAAGCTGAATTGTAATGTCTTAACAAGGGAGTTATGTACGACCAATGTTTGCGAAAAGGTAAATCTAGAGGATGACAACTTAAATGAAAGTACATAGGAAATACAGTTTATAAAATTTAATATTAGAATTAATGAAAATCATGAAAAGTTCCCTTTCTCATATTGGACTTTAAAATTTCACAAAAAGCCCCCTAAACCATGTTTTATTGTTGGAGCAGATAGATGTCCAACTCGAATTGCTGCTACCGACCTCTATTTAATTTTACAGAAACCATAAATAAACTTAAAGCCTGTTGTTCTCGTGTTAAAAATTTTTCGAAATTTAATCAATACTGGAGTGTTTATAATTCACTGCAGGTGATAGACTCTTTAGCAACAATATTTGCCAAAATAATAGAGTACTTCGATTTTGCGACATTGTTCACAAATCTATCACTTAATGTGATGTTTGAACATTTAAAAACAGTTATTAAGAAATCTTTTCTTTTATTTAATACGAGGTTCCTAAAAATAAACACTCATAATTAAAAAGGTAGATGGACAAACTGTTTTAACAGTACAGTTAGTTCCAGATGCTACAGCTTAGACATGATTTTTGATTTATCAGAATTTCTTTTGTATAATATATATATAAGATTTAATGGTAATTTGTATATGCAAATTGTGAGAACTCCCCTTGGGGTAATGTCAGTCCATTTATAGCTTACTTGTATTTAAGTCAACTAGAATATAAATTTTTGATAGATAAGTATAATCCAAATAATTTAAAACATGCTTTTTCAAATAATAAAAGACATTTAAATGACATTTAGGTTTTAAATTTTAAGGAAATTATTAATATTTCTAAAAATATTTATCCACCATAGTTAACTTTGGAACCTAGTCGTGGCACAGGTCTAAAAGATCATTTTTTGATTTGAAAATTCATATTTCTGATAATAATAAATTATGTTTTTTTAATGTGTAATAAAACTAATGATTTTGATTTGAAGTCATGAATATCCCGTTCCCTGAAAATAATATACATTCAAACATCACATAACCAGCATTTTACTAACAACTACTTAGATATGCAATAGCTTACTTGTATTTAAGTCAACTAGAATATAAATTTTTGATAGATAAGTATAATCCAAATAATTTAAAACATGCTTTTTCAAATAATAAAAGACATTTAAATGACATTTAGGTTTTAAACTTTAAGGAAATTATTAATATTTCTAAAAATATTTATCCACCATAGTTAACTTTGGAACCTAGTCAGGGCACAGGTCAAAAAGATCATTTTTCGATTTGAAAATTCATATTTCTGATAATAATAAATTATTTTTTTAAATGTGTAATAAAATTAATGATTTTCATTTGAAGTCAGGAATATCCCGTTCCCTGAAAGTAATATACATTCAAACATCACATAATCAGCATTTTACTCACAATTACTTAGATATGCAAGAATTTGGGTAGTTATACTGATTTAAAATATATATTATAAAATTTCAAGCCACAAATTGATTTTAAGAGGTTTCTCTGTAAATAAATTAACTTGGCAATTTAAAGTATTTAGTTTTCATTTCAAGAATTGTTCAGTAAATACAGAAAGAACTATCAAGTAATGCTTAGCAAAATCTTTGGTTGATTTTGAAACCCTTGTCATTGGCAATAGTGAGTCCCTTATCTTTAACAGTGGATTGCCAGTGGAGTTTATGTAAGATGTAGTTTTTGGAAGTATTAATTTGCATTCACCTCCAAGAATTTAATTTAGGTTATATGTGCATAGATAAAGAAGAATTTATAACATATTAAAAATAAGCTCAGTATAAAAGGAGCTAATGTTAGGCATGCCGATTTGCCTGGGTAGGGAATTTAAAGTGCCGAAACCCTATAGGCAAGTGTGTATTCTCCTGATGAGCCCTTGTATTGGTCCCTTTTGAATTATTTGTTTGCTCTATAGTCTGAAACAATCGGTTTATAACGACTTATGCTTACTGACGACACGACTGCCTGTCCCTGGACTATTCATTGTGGTTGAATGTGCATGGCTATGCTGTTTGGCCTATATAATTGGATGGGCGAGTAGGGTTAAGGCCTCCATCAGGTACTTATATATCTTAATTATTAAAGTAGGTAAACAGTCTTCCTTTCTCTTTCTGTCTTTTTTTATGATCGGTTGTGTGGTGTGCGTTTGTTTCTCTGAATGTGCTGTTCCATTGATGATTTCTTTTTCAATACTTTAGTAAAAGCGGTATTTCTAAACTTTGTATTTTGTGTCTTAATATATTTAGTTTACTAAAATCAAATTCTGACTTAATTGGTCAGCTTACTATACTCACTACACGTGAAGTTCGTAAAAGAATCTCATATAAGTGGCAATTGTGGGTAATTTTTACATATTAGATTTCTTAAAATTGATATCTCTTTTCAAAGAAAGTTTAAAATGCTTATCTTTGCTAGCTATCAAACAATCAAAACATGTGTCCTTTTCTTTTAGACTCGGAACTTTTATGTGATTAAAACATAAAAAACTAGTTTTCTTAGCTAAAATGAAAAAGTGACGTTAAAAATTAAATTGTAAAGAAATTATTTTGTTTATGAAAAGGGCTTGTTCCCTCCTCAATGCCAGTCTGTTTGTTTATTGTAGTTTGTTTTTTAGTTTTAGAAAACTGAGTATTGACAAAGATTCAAATTTTAGCGTAAAGACCTAGGTGTTGAGGAAGGGAGAGCCCCCTGTGGCTTAAGGTTTGATATGTCTTCTTACTTTCAGTTAAACAAAAATCTATTTAATTTCTGAATATTTTTTCAAGTAATGCAGGTTCGAGTTTGGATCCCCGTACAAAAGAAATTAAAACGAAGTTAGCATATTAAGTTTGACAAGTTTATTTTGTATTTGAAGGATTGTCCCCTCCTCATACCTGGCTCTTTACGTTTAGGCTGTTATCACATTCAAACAAACTTCTACTTAAACGGGCCCCGTTTTTCAGTAGCCGCTTTTTATAAATTGGGACTAACATTCAAGCTTTAGCGTAAAGAGCAAGGTATTGAGGAGAGGGCAGATTTTCTTACATAGAATGATTTTTGTCTGTTTGAGTTTGATTTTGGTTCCTTACTTTTGCTTCTAGTTAAAAAAAAATGTTTTTTTTTTCTGATTAATTTCAGTAAAAATAATGCAAAACTTACTTTCAATGAAATAAACTTGTTTTTTTTTATTTAATTTCTTTCGTTTTTCAAATGATGCCGGCAAATCTGGCTCTCCCTCTATGAGATATCCTTACTGAAAAATCCCCTAAGGAAATTTCATCCAACGTAATGTGACCCTCCCTGCCAAACTCCCTTCAGACAGTTCCATCCCTGCTGGAAATTCACCCTCCTAGGAAATTGATCACGGACAAATGAGCCAGAAAAATCCTTCTTAGTATTCTTTCAGTTGAATAAGACTTTAATCTCTAATTAGTGCCTCAATCACTTCAGAGATCCTCCTTCCGTGGAAATTATTTCCTGGAAAAGGGAACACGTGGACAGAAACCCCTGGACAATTCCCTCGGAGTTTTTTTCAAATTAAATATTTCGTATAAATAGAATATAAGATAATGAAAAGGAATTTATTATAGTGATTCTCTATGGTAATTTCTCCAGTGTAATATTTTCTCTTGAAACTTCACCCCCGGAACTTTCCTTCTACAGAAATTTTATCCACATTAAAATAAATCCCAAGTATAATTCCTCCCCCCATGAAAAGCACCTGTATACCTCCGAATAACGAATTCTATATGATAACAATTAGTAGCTTTCATAGCTTACAGGCCTCTCCCCGAGGAATATGGGGAATAATTTTACTACTAAGGACATGGTTATTTCATTTTTCAACTAAATTGAACAAAGTGGCTATCTCAAAATTTTGATCACACAACTTTGGGGGGAAATTGGCGTTAGAGGAGGTTCAGTTGCCCTCTAATCATTTTGGTCGCTTAAAAGAGCACTAGAACTTCTAATTTTTGTTTGAATACATCCTCTTTCCATCTTCTAGGGCCATTATTTCAATGCGATCAGGCCTAGGAAGGCCTGGTTTAATTATATTCGATTTTCCCCATACCACGAATAAAAGTAATAATTTAAAATTTAGTGAATAGTTCAATGTCTAAATAATTTGTTTGTCTTTATATTTTCTTTCAATGACCTTTAAAATCATACCTTTATCTAATATTTTAAATTTCTTTTCAAAATCAGCTGCCTTAGCATCAAAACGGCTAGGGGTAAATATATCAACCATATCACCTTTGAAATGAATAGTAACAACAAGTTTATTGCCCATATTTAGTAGTAACAAATTTTATTCCTATAATCGTGTATTCCGTTACAATCTCTAAATCTTCTTTCCTAATAGTTAGATTATATTCATTTACCTTTTTCATTTTACTTAAAAGTTTCTTTATTTAATAGTAAATAATTTTGTTAAACAAAATTTCAAATCGAAAATAATTTATATATTAACATATAATTTGCTATCAATGACTTCCATGATTGCTTTTCTTTCTGAAAATATAACACAGTAAATGTTATATGTATTAGTAAGTACTTGATCTAATAAAAGTTTAATTTCTATATTAGCAGTTTATCCAATTCAATAAATATTCGATTCACGCTTTGAAACATCAAAAAAAGGATATTTGTTATCAAATCAATGTCATTTATAATCGTTCAATTATCAACATTTTTATGTTTATATCCCAACTGGAAAAATCGTTGATAAGCGTTAGAGTAATCTTCATTAGCATCACTGAAATCACGTTTAAAATCTTCTTATGGATATTTACATCCAAATACTCTCATTTCAATTCTATTAGTGTCCATATGGTCAAATACCATATTTTTCTGGCCTAGAACTTTTATTTTTCTCAGATTTCTGCAACACAATAACAAATTTAGGTTTATTATAGTGCTCACTGATTACCCTCCATGTTAATTCTTTATCTGTTTTATTATCACTTTTATAGGTATTACATGCTTCCCATCTTAATTCAGATGAGCTGCCCTCCTAATACAGCTTTTAATTGTTCTGCCTTCTTCGTTCATCTGGCTTTTAATTGAGTTGCTCTGGGTAAACCGGAATATAATACTGGTAACATCCAAGATAAATTCATTACATCTACTTTAAAATTTTCTAGCTCCAGATTTTATAATCATATCGGGAAAGTCGTTGCTTTTTAATATAATTTGATGTGTTACGCCTCGAAAAATACGATTAATATCCTAACATAATCTAAATAATTTGATAATGGTAAATACATACTAACCGCGTGACTCTTTTTCGTTTTATTACATCTTTTAAATTAACCAATATTAAAAGCGTTATTTCGTTTTTTTGTAATCGTTCCGCCACCCACTTCTGCAAGTGTAAAAGTGCCTTCAAATTCATTTTCTGCTTTAAAAGGATCATTGGATTTGGTTTTATCTTCATACCAAAACATATTAGTACCTACGCTTCGCCTATAGTCATCTACAATTCTAATGAATTTTAAATAGTAGTCGTTATACCTACATAATCAACATTTTCAATAAATTTTCTATTTATAATATATTCAGTATTTCTGAAAAAATTAAATCCATTATTTGTTAAAGTACCTTCTGCATTATTTTGCATATTTGATCCATCCCATTGTTTTTTTTCACTTTTACATGAAGGTAACTATCACTTGGAAGAATCCAAGATTCTACATCTTTTAAAATGAAACTATTATTTAATTGTTGAGGTATATTCACGTTGTTTTCTCTAATTTCTGTATATTCATATTTGGTTGTAGAATGATCAATAAAAGGCTTTTCAAATATTTTCCACTATGGAGCAACGATTTTATTCACTGCCATTTGTATACAGAAGATATGTAGCTATTTATATAAGCTATTTATTTATTTATTTAAGCTATTTATAATATATTCAGTATTTCTGAAACAATTAAATCCATTATTTGTTAAAGTACCTTCTGCATTATTTTGCATATTTGATCCATCCCGTTGTTTTTTTTCACTTTTACATGAAGGTAACTATCACTTGGAAGAATCCAAGATTCTACATCTTTTAAAATGAAACTATTATTTAATTGTTGAGGTATATTCACGTTGTTTTCTCTAATTTCTGTATATTCATATTTGGTTGTAGAATGATCAATAAAAGGCTTTTGAAATATTTTCCATTAAGGAGCAACGATTTTATTCACTGCCATTTGTATACAGAAGAAATTATTAAATAAACTTTAAAAGGTTTTCAAATAGTGGAGGTGGATCTTCGATTGTCACTTAGGAAGTCTACAAGAGCATCACTGGGGATGTAGCTTAAATCCCTTCCCTAAAGTCATTGCATCTAATAAGCTTTTCCATTGTTCATCGAGATGTTCATTGAAATATCTCGTATTATTTGAAACTATATCTTGTAAAGATCTCACGTTATTTAACTCTGTTTGATTATAATCTGTCCAATCTTTTCCATATTCAATCGTTCTATTTTTAAGTAATTCCAATCGATGTTTAATCACAGTGTTATACATGGAACGAGCTTCATCCTTTATATTTTTTGTGGACGTCTTGAACAATTGAGAACTGGCAACATTTCTGAAGATAGTACCAATCCTGCTACCATACTGTCTTGTATACAAGAATTTTTTCTTATTGATCAGCTTTTATTATAAATAAATTTTATTTAATAATTTTATTAAAATTTTTTCAAATCCAAAACATATTCAATATTTTCTACATTCAGAGAAATTAATCTACCTAATCGATCAGTTATAGTTTTTTTTAGAGCGTTGAAATATTCGTTTCGATCGATTGGAAGATATTGCCTTTCTACAGAAATATCAGAGAGTAGCATTCCAGGTTCTGTTTTTGGAGCAAAACTCTAGATTACATCAGAGGTTGTATTCCCATTCAAAATTTAACCATCCACTAATGAGCAGTAAATATGTATTTTATCAACATTTCTTGTAATACTAGGAACCTTAGTACCTTCACTGTATTACTACATAGTTCAGCTTCATTTTCAAATCCTAAAACAGAACATAAATCACTATTAAACCGAAATTTATAATTCTCTTTCAAAATATTAACAAACTTCTTGTTGCTAGATTGGATGATATACTGATTAGGCATCAAAATAACGAGCTAAGAAATAATTTAACCCTCTTCATCATACAACTCATTGGGAATAACCACTTTAAACCATTCATCCTTATTTTTTTCCCTGTATTCAAATACATTGTTTTTAAGTTGATCACTAATATTATACCATGAGGACCATAGTGTGCATTAAGTTAAAGCTATTTCATAATCAGTGTTTCCATCTAACTTCATCGGATTACTTGTATAAGACTCTTTGATTTATCTTTTGTTACCACTAATAATAAAAGACTAATAAAAATGTTTATTAGTGTTTAAGATTCATCCAATCGTTTTAATCATCTTTCTAAATTTATGTCAGTTTCATATAATTTATCAGTAATCATATTTGTATTTTTATCTTCAGCTTCAACAATTGGAGCTCCCAACTTTTCAGCATCGTCACGAAATCCAGCTTGCTCTATGACACGACCTTGAACTGTATTTCTTTGTGTTTTTCTACTTTTCACTATACTAGATAATAATCTATTCAACTTTAATGGATCCATTTATAGAATGAAAGTCTTATTGAATATCTTTCGAGTGTTCTTTTTGTAAAAACCACCAATAATGAGTTCACTAATTTTATCCGACAGTTCATACGTTATAAGCATTGTACGTTTCACTGCAGCTATTGAAACTCTTCAGTTGTATAATTTAGTAGGTAACCTTTATGAAAAACACCCTTACTTTTTTTAATTCTAACTAAATCACCAACATTGAATTTGTGTATGGATGGTTTTTGTACTTTGGCATCAGAGAATAGATTAGTATAGACATTGTTTTCATTTCCTTTTTTACTTGCTTCTATTGGTATTAATTATATTTCCATAATTATATTTCCATAATATTGGTATTAATTATATTTCCATAATTTTTCTTTGCTTGTTCTATTAAACAGTTCAACAATTTGAGCTTACAATTCACTTCCAGATGAGAACCAATGAGTTTCATGACTCTTAAAAATATTTGAACGTTTTATGTAACAAATTCTGTACCTTTATCTATTGGTATTTTTTAGGTTTTCTATTGTTAAAAACACCAGTAAAAATATTAATGATTTCCTTATCCATTTTATCCTTTAAAGCAATACACCAAGCATATTTATTAAAACAATGGATGACTGTAAAAATATGGTTAAAATTATTACTTTCACATTTATAATGCTTAATGTCAACTAAATCTGCTTACCACTAATCATCAATACTATGAATAATTTCTAAGACCACATTGGCTTATCATGACGAAGCACAAAATCGCAAAGAAAAGAAGAACGAGGACAATAAACAGCCAGTGGAAAAATTGAAAAATTTTTCAGTGTAAAATAAACTGATAAAAATACAAATAAAAACTTAACACAAAACTAAAATAGGATAACCCTTTCTCAGCAACAGTGAAAGGGTAACACAACTCAAAACGAAATTTCACAATTTCATCATACTTACAGCACTCTTAAAGGCTAATTGCTTTCCAAGTAGATTATTATCCAACAATTTTTTAGATTTTGCAATAAAAACCTGTGGAATAATGTGAAAACGATCAAAATTAATAATTTTGTCGTAAACGAGACTTAAAGAAGTTTCTCCTGTATTTGTATAGAGAGCTACCTTTTGGTGTATGTGATTTTTGTCTCATCTGCTTCTCTGAAACCTTGCATGAGACCTTTAACTGGAGAAATAATGGAAGTGTTGTCAAATAAGATGAAACGGTGCGGACTAACGAACAAATATTGAGCCAAGGCGAAATAAAACCTCTAAGGCCTTTGACGTAGCCTCATGGCCTTGTCAATTGAAGGCTTATGCTCTAATAACCTCTCACCTAGTTGCTGTTGGGTTCTCCCAATATAAAAACGGCCTCAAGAACAGGAAATTCTATAAACACTACTACCCGGAATGGTGTTGGTTTTATCTTTACCTCTGTTGAAAAAGCTCTGTATTTGATTTGAATGTCTAAAGGTGCCACTAAGTTTATTTTTTTAAAGGATTCTCTCCAATTTGTCACTCAGTTTTGAAATGTATGGTAGAACAGTGCAAAGTCTCTTCTCATCCATCAATGGGATGATGTCTCTTAGGATTTGTGGAGTATATGATATCTTTTCTGCCTTTTTCGTCTTATAACTCGGTCAGCCAAAGAAATAACCACTCCTCTTCTTATGCAAGGAGAGCGGTTGGAGGAAAAACGTAAATACCTATCATTATGCACAGGCCTCCTCTACAGAGAAAATTCAAGGCTAGGAGACTTTTTGCAAAATAATCAAACAGTTCGTGGTAACGATCTTTAGTAAGGAGCGACACGGCTCAATAGTAACCAAAACTCTAAAAAATGGAATTTTGATACCAATAGCTATATCAAAAGAATTGCATTTTATGCTGATTTTAAATATATAAATTTCATCAAATTTAGTCTTATCTATCAAAAGTTACAAGCCTGAGACAATTTGCCTTATTTTAGAAAATAGGAGGAAACATCCCCTAAAAGTCCTAAAATCTTAACGAAAATCACACCATCAGGTTCAGAGTATCAGAGAATTTTATTGTAGAAGTTTCAAGCTCCTATCTACAAAAATGGGGAATTTTGTATTTTTTGCCAGAAGGCAGATCACGGATGCGTATTTATTTGTTTGTTTGTTTTTTTCCCAGGGGTGGTTGTATCGACCCAGTGGTCCTAGAATGTTGCGAGAGGGCTCATTCTAACGGAAATGAAAAGCTTTTTACTGTTTTAATAGGAAGAGTTGAGAGAAAGAGTCAAACTTTAGCGTAGAGAGCGGGGCGCTGATGAGGAAGTAGCCCCGTTTATATAGGAAGTAATTTCTGTTCGTTTTAAGTTTTAATGTCGCTCCTTACTTTCAGTTAAAAAAAACTTGTTTTTTTATTTGATACATCTAGAAAAGGGAGTTTATGATTATCTTCTGATTCTAAAGTGGACTAAAGGTTAGAGTTCAAAATGCTTAGATGAGCCAAGATGGACTTAAGTGACTCCTCTATATGATCCCACACAGAAATAATATCATCTACAAACCAACCCCAGAATCGGTGTTTCAGAGAAAAAATTTTCAAAGCAGAAGATTCAATAAATTCCATATAAAAACTTGTCAAAAATGGTGAAAGGCTCGTACCCATGGGTAAACATATGATTTGGGTCAAAAACTGGTTATTATATTGGAAATATGAGGAGGAACCATTGCAAAGACACATAATAGTTTCTATATTCAATGTTTTGTAATCTTTTCGGTCAATATTTCCTTCTAATTTTCTTTAAAGACCCAGTACACATTTTTTTATATCACAAGATTTATGCGTAGAAATTACATCAAAACTGGCTAAAATTGTCATTTTTTTATATCAAGGTTTTTAAATTTCTCGACAAGGCGAACTGAATTTTTAATGTATGAAGTTTACGTTTGCATAAGGGGGCGAAAAAGGGTTGACAAATATATTCCCAATCTGGCTGTTGGAGAGCTACAAGAAGCCATAATTTAGCGTAGAGGAACTCCATCTTTGTGTATTTTTGGGAGACCGTAAAATTTCTCAGAGATAATCGTCAATGTGGAGGCGGGTTTGTTTGGTTCATGTGGTGCTGTAGAAAATCCAGATTTAATTCGAGAAGAGGTGGTTAAGAATATTCTTGATCTTACTCCGCATCCTTTAAGGTAAAAAAAAAAATCAGAAAACGCAAATTCTCAAGAATTTAAGAAAAGACCTACACATCATTATCACCAGTTCTGATAATGGAAATAACATTGTTATCCTTGATAAAACTTTATATAACTAAAAAATATCAGATATTTTATCCGGCACCTTTACTTATAAGCCCTTGGATTCAGACCCCACCGATAAGTTAACCCGTATAGTACGAAAGGAACTAGGAATTTCGCAAACTGAAATGCTTATTACTCCACAGATGTATAACATATTATATCCTAAAGATTGTACCACTACTAAACTTTACGATCTCCCAAAAATACATGAAGATGGAGTTCCTCTGCGCCCAATGGTGCCTTCTTATAGCTCTCGGACCGCCAGATTGGGGAAGTGGTTGTCAACACTTTTTCGCCCCCTTTCGCAAACGTGAACTTCTTACATTAAAAATTCAGTTTACCTTTTTGAAGAATGAAAAGACCTTGACACAAAAAAGATGCAATTTTTGCCAACTTTGAAACTATTTTTATGAACACATCTTGTGATATAAAAATATGAACTTGTTCCAAAAAAAATTGGAAGAAAAATATTGACCAGCTAGATTACAAAACACTGGATATAGAAGGTATTATGCGTCTTGTCTGTCTTTGCAATAGTTCCTCCTCATATTTTGGATATAAGAACCAAATTTTTTACTCAAATCAAGGGTTTTCCCTGGTGTACGAGCCTATCACCATTTTTGTTAACTTTTAAATGGAATTTATTGAAACTTCAACTTTGGAAAATTTTCCTCTGAAACACAGGTTCTGGCGTTGGTTTGTGGATGATGTTATTTCTGTGTGGATTTCTGTGTGGGATATCCTTCTTGACTCACCTATGCAATTTGGACTCTAACGTTTAGATCACTTTAGAACTAGAAGATAACCACAAACTTCCTTTTCTAGATGAATTAATTTTTAACAAGTCTCCTAGCCTTGAATTTTCCATTTATAGAAAACCTACGAATAACGATAGGTATTTACATTTTTTTCTCCAACCACTCTCCCTGCATAAAAAGAGGAATAGTTATTTCTTTGGTTGACTGAGTTACAAGAACATACTTGGAACCACACATAGTCTCAGAATTGAACTATATTAAAGACACTTTATTTTTCAATGGATACCCCATAGAATTACTTTAAACTATTGTAGAGAAAAGGCAGAAAAGAAGTCATCAACTCCACAAATCGTAACAAATATCATCCTATTGATGGGTGAGAATAAACTTTTCACTGTTCTTCCCTGCATTCCAAAGCTGAATGACATACTGAAAAGAATCCTTAAAAACATAAACTTAATGTCACCTTTAAACATTGAAATACAATGCAGAGGCTTTTCAACATTGGCAAAGATAAAAGCCGCCCAATCCTGGGTAGTGGCGTTTATTGAATTCCCTGTTCTTGTGACTGTATTTGTACTGGAAGAACCCAACAGCAATTCAGGGAGAGGCTTTTAGAACATAGGACCTCAATAGACAAGGCCACGAGTCTATGGGCAAAGTCGTGAGATTTTTTATTTCGCCTTGGGTCAGCATTTGTACGACAGTCCCCAACATTTAATCTTATTTGACAGCACCTCCATTATTGCCCCCGTTAAAGGTCTCATGTAAGTTTTCAAGGAGGCGTTTGAGATAAAAAGGTACATACACCAAAAGGTAGCTCTCAATAGAGACACTGGAGAAACTTCTCTAAGTTCTATTTATGACAAAAATACTAATTGTGATCGATTTCATGTTCATCCTCAAATCTTTGTTGCACAATCAAATAAATTGTCTGATAATAATCTAGCTAGAAAGTGATTAGCTTTTAAGAGTGCTGTAAGTAAAATTGGAAAATTGCGAAATATCATTTAGATTTAAGTTGTTTTTTTCAGTTACCCTTTCACAGTTACTGAGAAAGGGTCATCATATTTCACTTTTGTTTTTTGTTTTAAGGTTTGGTGTTTTTATATTTTGATTAGTTTACTAGCTGTTGGGGTGGCGCTTCAAGCCACCCCAACACCTAATTGGTGGGGGCGCTTCGTGCCCCCCAAGCCCCCCGCGCGCGTAAGTCGCTACGCACCATTTTAGTTACGCGCCATTGTAGTTGTGTCCCTGTGTCCCACCTGTGAGTATATATATATATATATATATATATATATATATATATATATATATATATATATATATATATATATATATATATATATATATATATATATATATATATATATATATAAATATATATATATATATATAATATATATATATATATATATATATATATATATAAAATATATATATATATATATATGTATACCTATATATATATATATATATATATATATATATATATATATATATATATATATATATATATATATATATATATATATATATATATATATATATATATATATATATATATATATATATATATATATATATATATATATATATATATATATATATATATATATATATATATATATATATATATATATATATATATATATATATATATATATATATATATATATATATATATATATACATTTTTAACTACGTAAAACTTGTGAATATACAACATTTCTTCGCTGTCCCATTGTCTGTCCATATAAATAGATTGTCAGGTTTACCAACTCTTGAACATGCAATATATAATTGTCCATGGGAAAACAATCCGTATTCAGATCTATAGCGAATTTTTCTAACGATTGCCCTTGAGCTTTGTTGATGGTGATTGCTAATCGAACATTTCCTGTGTCCCCTTCGTCATTTATATATCCCCCTGTGCCCCTGGCGTCCCCGTTGTAGTTGTGTCCCTGTGTCCTGGTCGTCATTTATATTCCCTTTGTCCCGGTCGTCATTTGTGTCCCGGTCGTCATTTATGTCCCGGTATCCCAGTCTGTAATTTCTCTTTGAGTGACCTGGTCGTCATTTATATTCCCTCTGTCCCGGTGTCCCGGTCGTCATTTGTTAGCTTTTTAATTTTTTTTATTTTTTTTTAGGTTTTTCTTTTTTTTAAGACGTCATATGCAAACCCAAAAACATACAAAAAACAAACATGCTTTAATTTTTTTCTTTTTAGTTTTTTATGTTTTTTAATTTTGTAGCATTTCTAGTTTTTTTAGCTTTTTTTCTTTTTTTACCTTTTTTATTTTTTAGTTTTTTAGTTTTTTTTCTTTTTAGTTTTTTTTTAGTTTTTTACCTTTTTTCTTTTTTTCTTTTTTTAAGTTTTCTTTTTCTTCTTTATTTTTCAGACGTCATATGCGTCATATGACAAACAAACACAAATAGTCTGGTTACGCGTTGCTCTGGTGATTCCTCGACACACCTTCTTTTTTTACTTTCTCCGTCAACTGCAAGTCTGGTTTCACGTTGCTCTGGTAGTTCCTTGACACGCATTCGTTGATGTAATTTGCACATTCCTAATCTGGCTTTGAACCGCAAGCCTGGTTTTGCTTTTTGGTAACATTCTATCTTTTTCAATGTTTTTCAATTTGTCAATATTCATTCTAACATTGACACTTGGAAAAATCTTTACGTGCCAAGCATGCTAAAGATCAACAATTTATAGTAAACCTCAAATTTGGATATCTGTTTCAAGGTTTTCGAATTACTTTAATCTATTGTCAAAATACATTTGTGCAATTCCCAGCTTTTTATTTTTAGTCTTTTATTTTTTCTTTTTTGTTTTTTTCTTTTTTTAGATTTTTGATGTTTTTTTAGTTTTTCTGTTATTTTATTTTTTAGTTTTGTCTTTTATTTTTTTAGTTTTTTCTTTTTTTTTAATTTGTATTATTTTTTAGTTTTTTCTTCTTTATTTAGTCTTTTATTTTTTGATATTTTTTTTTAGTTTTTTTTTCTTTTTTGTTTTTTTTTATTATATATATATATATATATTTATATATATATATATATATATATATATATATATATATATATATATATATATATATATATATATATATATATATATATATATATATATATATATATATATATAATATATATATATATATATATATTTATATATATATATAGATATATATATATATATATATATATATATATATATATATATATATATATATATATATATATATATATATATATATATGTATATATATATATATATATATATATATATATATATATATATATATATATATATATATATTTATATATATATATATATATATATATATATATATATATATATAGATATATATATATATAATATATATATATATATATAATATATATATATATATATTATATATATATATATATATAATATATATATATATATATATATATATATATATATATATATATATATATATATATATTTATATATATATGCATATATATACTACTACTACTACTAATAACTCACTGCAGCAGCAAGACGCCTGAGGCCAACACAGCTACGCACGCTCCTCCTCCAACCTAATCTATTTAAAGCCTCCCTCTTTACACCCTCCCAGGAAGTTCCCATTTCCTTTAAATCCTTATTTATGACATCCTCCCAACCCAGACAAGGACGACCTGCTTTCCGTGTAGCCCCAGACGGTTGGCCAAAAAAGGACAATCTTCGGTAATCTGTCATCCTTCATCCGTAGAACGTGGCCTAGCCATCTCAACCTTTCTTTCATTATAGCCCCAGAAAGCGGGATTGAACCACACTTTTCGTACAACCTACTGTTTGAAATACGGTCAGTCAGCCGGGTACCCAGAACAATCCGTAGGCAATTTCTCTGGAAAACATCTAGTAAATTTTCATCTGCTTTTCGGAGTGTCCATGCTTCAGCGCCATATTTGACCACTGTCATCACTGTAGCTTCCAATATTCTAATCTTGGTTTGTAGGCTTATCTTTCTATTCTTCCAAACTTTTTTTAACTGTGAAAAAAACACCCTGAGCTTTAGCTATTCTACTTTTAACATCTTCACTGCTCCCACCATCTTTACTAATAATACTACCAAGGTAACTGAAGCTCCCAACCTGATCAATCTTTTCGTTACCTAAGGTCACCTGTTCATCTTCACTTATTCCTAACCTTAGTGACTTAGTCTTCTTAACATTAATTTTCAAGCCTATTTTAGCACCCTGAACTCGTAAAACCTCTAAAAATTCATTCATTTTGCTCACACTTTCATCTAATATGCTTAAATCATCAGCATAATCTAAGTCCAGGAGCGTTCTTCCTCCCCATTTGATTCCATGGTCTCCAATTGCCTTTCCTGTGCTCCTTAAGACGAAGTCCATCAAAATGATCCATATAAAGGGGGATAGAACACAACCCTGCTTAACTCCTGATTTAATACAAAACCAGTTGCTAACCTCATTTCCTACCTTAACCGCAGCAGTATTATTCTCGTACATAGCGCAAATCACTTTAATGTATTTTTCTGGTATACCATATAACGATAAGACCTTTGTTAACACTGTTCTATAAACAGAATCGACAGCTTGCTCATAATCAATAAAACTAAGGACCAAAGGTGTTTGACAACGAAGGGACTTCTCAATTATTAACCTAAGAGTGAAAACATGGTCGACACATCCTCTACCTTTTCTAAAACCGCATTGTTCTTCCCTTAAAACTTTGTCTACAGCATGTCTCAGTCTAAAAAGTATCATATTACTCAGTAATTTGCTACCTACAGAGACCAGACTAATGCCTCGATAATTCCGACATTCACTCTTGTCACCTTTCTTATACAGTGGTTTAATTAAGGTTTTCCTAAAATCATTGGGTACTTCCCCTTTTTCAAAAATCATGTTCATAATCTTCAGTAGCTTATTCCTAACCTCAGAGCCACCATATTTAAGGAACTCATTAATCATACTATCAGCACCTGGGGCCTTATTATTTTTTAATCCTTCTAGCACTGTCGCTAATTCTTCCTCACTAAACAAATCTTCCTTCACATCCAAGGTATCACAAACTTTTTCATTTTCATCTATATCTTTTCCTGCAACTGTATCTCGGTTTAGCACATTCTCAAAATGTTCCACCCATCTTTCTTTAACTTTTTCCTTATATATATATATATATATATATATATATATATATATATATATATATATATATATATATATATATATATATATATATATATATATATATATATATATATAAAAATATATATATATATATATATATATATATATATATATATATATATATATATATATATATATATATATATATATATATATATATATATATATATATATATATATGTTTTCTCTTCTTTTTTAATTTTTTCTTTTTGTAACAGTGTAACAGACAGTGTAACAGATATGTGTAACAGACATACAACTTATGTTATATATATAGATAATATGAAAAAAACTTTGTTTTCTTAAAGAGTTAAAGAGGCTGCGTCCCAAAGTCGAACCTTAAAACGTACAGTAATTAGGAGAGGCAGTTGGGGGGCTGCCGCCCCCAAAACCCCCCGCTTTTAAAGACTCTTTTGTACAGGTTTTTTGTTGTGGGGGGCTACCGCCCCCCTAACCCCCCCGCTCTTGGCTTCGGAAAGGCCCTCTTTTAATTAACAAAACAAAAAACCTGTACAAAAGAGTCTTTAAAAGCGGGGGGTTTGGGGGGCGGCATTTAGTGTTACTATTTTTTAAGTTAGAATATATTTTATTTCTTATTCTACTAATAATTAAATTCTTCCAACTTTGAAAACTCTCTTTATTTTTATTCTCTTTCTTACACCACTTATCAATAAATAAATCAAAATCATTTTCCAAGCCATCAAGAACACTCGATGGTTTCAGATGATGAGAAAGACGGAAATTAGCCCCTTTATTCATTATAATTTGAAGATCATCTTGCTTTATTATTGACAAGTCCCCTGTTATAACATGTTTGTAGGTAGGATTTACAAATGGGCCAAGTTGCTTACAATTACAAACCGGTTTCCAATTTATATCACTATCTAGTCTTTTTAGTATTAAATTATAATAAAAAATAATTTGCCCAATAGTTTTTGAAAATTTATAAGTTAAAACTGGACTATCATTATAATTCAAATTACTAGGAAGGGCCTGTTTCACATGCCGCTGATTTAAAATTTCTGGTGAATTAATATCTTCAATCTGCTTACAAGTAAAATTAATAGGTAAATATAATCTGTTATCCTTATTATTAATCTTATCGAACTTTTTCTTTTTTGAAATAAATTTCGTTTTAGTTAGAATGCAAATTGTATCACATATTACTTTAAAATTATAATCAAGAGCTGTATTATCCTTAACAATCCAGAAAAGTTTGATTAAATTCCTCTTGAATAAGTTATTTAGACATATTATTACAGAAATCATACCCTAGATTCAAGTAGCTGGCATAGATCTATAGAAAGCAAATGTACATCTAATTCATTTTTTATATTATTTTTCCTATTTCCTCTCGATCGCTTTTTACGTTTAGTAGGACAAGTAAAAGAAGGATGGTCCATAAAACCACCAATATATTTAACAACAACATGAGACATGTCACCATATTTTGCTACACGATCATTTAGCCCAAAAGGATAAGCTGTACCAAGAGTATGGATCCAGAAATTCTCCTGTTTACGTAGTCTATTATTCTTCTCTTCTTTATTTAAATTTTCTAATTCTAATTTCCTAAAATTGTGACAGTTATATCTGATATGGAACATTTACCATTATTACAATGTTGAACTAGATAGTTATTAGTTTCTTCATTATTAACTGTTGTCTTATGTCCAGAAAATCTTTTATATATATTATTAGTTGTTTCCCCCACATATTGTTGGCAGCATTTATTACATTCTAATAGGTAAATTACATTAGTTGTTCTACAATTAACATTACCACGTAACTTGCATGCAAAATTTTTATTATACAATGTACTCTTAACAGAAGTCCGTGGAACAAAATGATCTTGGCAAAGAAAACAACGACTTTTACACTTACTAACTTTCAAAAAATCGTTCCGAGTTCCGAGGCTAATATTTGTGTTTTGTTGCATAAAAAGTTATTGAAAATAAATCCAAAACAATTTCAACATCCAAATCAAAATCCAACAATCAAAGTCCAAAAAACATGCCAAGGTCAATAGGTCAATAGGTCAATAAATACATAAACAAAAACATGAAGTAGATTCAAGTAGCTGGCATAGATCTATAGAAAAAAGAAGAAGATGTATATAAAGCGATGATTTTATGGGTAAAACATGACATTGATAAAATTATCAACTATATTCTAGATTTAACATCCCTGATAAGATTTTCAGAAGTCTCTGAAGAATTTATACAGAATATAAAGGAATCATTAATTGATTTTCAGAAATTAATTTTACAAAAACATAAACCAAGAATATCAACAATAGGTTGTATTTACGTATTTAATACTTAACAAGTTTCAACTGCACACATTTACATTCACCGAGACGTAAATCTTAAAACCATAGAAGATATGAAGGGAGTACAGATGAAATAAAACCCTAAAATATTTAAGAGTTGACTATATGATTTAACTGTCATATGGGATTCTATGAGGGATGAATGGAGTGAGATTTTATTAATGAACTATATAAGAGACTATACATTAGCAGCTGCAGTAACCGAAAAATTGTACGTGTTTTCTGTTTTGAATACTTATTAGAATAATATTGAATTTGAACTTGCAGATTACAACGTAGTAGAATGTTATAATCCACATACGGATGTATGGACCTTTTTTGACTCCTCGTATAAACAAATGTTTTGGTTATAGTGTAGGAGTTTGGAATGAGTTTATATATTTATTTGGTGGGTTTGATGAAGAAAACTATATCTGCAATAGTATTGAAAATATGATACAATAGCTGCATAAGTATATTGTATTTATTGTTGAAGAAATATAATCGTATTGAAAGTTATTATAAAGATGACCTATATACATATATTGTATTGATTTCTGAAGATGTGCGCATATCAGCACATAAACTAATAATTTCTTCTGTATGCGATCATTTTGATGCAATGTTTAAAACTATTTTTATTGATCAAATGAAATAAAAATAAAAGATATAAAAGCAAACATTTTGAGATCTATTGTTGATTATATACATACTAAATTTATTGATATAAGTATGGATAATTTTGAAGAGATTTAAAGAGCATCTTAATTTTTTCAGTAGAGAAACTTAACAGATATGTGTAGTGATTTTCTAATGAAAAAATCGCTATACATCGCATTGTCATCATATGAAAAGATTTGCAGACAGGTTAATTTTAAAAGAATTAGAGTCTTCGACAAATGCATTCATACAAGATAAATCTGTGGATATAATAAAAGATGAAGAGTTATATAACATCATAAAAATGATGTTAGTATGTTTGTTAATAGATATGTCTATATATTACCTGTCCATGCGTTCACTCATAGGGCAGTAGAACCAAGGTAGATACTCAAAGAGCTAGGATAGTTATAGAGCCTATAGTTTTCCAAATCTTTTGCCAAATGGCTAGGATAAGTGTGCCTCTTTTATTGGACCAAAGTTTGTTTGCTATCTTTTAGCAATTCACACCTGCCTAGTGTTTTTTGCTGGCTGCCCAAGAATTTAAAATTGACATAAGACCATTAGATTGCCTGGAATGAGAGGTAAACAAGGCACGCCCACCTAGGGTCTTAGACAGGTTGAACCATGAGTTTAGAATTGATACAGGACCAAAAATTTGCGGGGAATGGGCAAAAAAGCGTCTAAAGTCAAAATTGGGCCATTCTGCAATGAATGTCAGGCAAGGCAATTGTTTCAATTCATAAGCTTGGACATTTGCACTAATAAAAAAAGTTAATTTAATGTTAGTTGCACTACAAGTTTAATGAAATTGCAGGTGGGAAGAAGCGTCTAAGGCCTGCAAAGGCCTCCTGTCTGCCTGGAATGTTATGCAACTGAATCCAATACAGTTGTTAAGAAACCTTACAGTTAATATTTCATTTAAATCAAATGGAAGTGATTTTGGATCACTTTAGTTCTGTTGTTAGAGATGTAAAAATATAGAATGAATGATAGAGATAGTTACAGAGTTCAATTTACAACACGTGTAATATTCTATTCTCTGAAGGATAATGAAGAGCTCGAAATTATTTATTATTATAGCTACTTCTGGATATTTAATAAAAATACTGACATCGAACAAAGCCATCTAAATAGTAGTCACAGGAATATACACACATTAGTTCTAGAGAATTCACCCAGATCAGACTTTCAATTTGAAAGGGTCGATGAAATTGATTATCGAATGACAATATTACCAAATTATGTGGGAGGTACTTATAAAGAACTGCATAAATTTGTAATGAATAAAAAAATCTTGCATTACTATAAAAAATAATGACAATGAATGCTGTTTGGTCAAAGCTCGCTTATCTTCATCCAGCTAAAAATCATGTAAACAGACTATCAAACTATCAAAAACTTGAAAATTAACTCAACTTTAAAGGGATTACTAATTTGTCTATGGATATTCTAAACATTTTTAAAGTTGAAAACAAATATAATACAAAACTTGTTTATTCGAAATAAGTAAAAATAAAAGGGTCAGAGCTCATATTCCTAAAGCCAATATCAATGGAAAACTGCTAGATTTGTGATTGAATTTACTCTATTTCAATAATCGTTATAACTTAATTAAAGATCTAAGTATATTACTAGCATCTCAAATAACTTGAAACGGAAATAAAATTTGTCTATGTATATTCTGTGGAAGACACTTTAATGAACAAGAAAAATTTGAAAACATATTAAAAAAGAAAACTGTGAAGATCCTGACATCATTATGCCAAAAATAAGATTTTGAAATTGGATTTAGAAATATTGTAAAACAAATAAAAGTAACTTACTGTATTATGACTGATTTTGAATCGTATAACGAAGAGTTTACTCAAAAGAAAGGTAAAAAGACAATTAAAATAGCAGAGCAAAAGCCATTTGCTTATGAACTCCAAGTTTGTTGTTCTTTCGATACAAAACAATATGAATATTATGAATATTTTGGTTAAAAAGGCTAGCGGGGATTTTGTAATTATCATAACAGACATTTACACAAAAATAGCTAATGAGTATGAAAATAGACAGAGAGATCATGGTTATACACAAGAACAAGTAAGAGAAAAATGGAATAATACAACTATTAAAAGTCATATTTGAGCAAAGGAAATGGTAGAAAATAACTTTCATTTACAACACGGCCATATGACTAGTAATATACGTGGGTTTACTCATGCAGAATGTAATAAAACTTTAGAATTCTTAAACATATCCCTATTTTCATGCATAATCTCTCAAAATATAACTCTCATATATTTCTTAGAAAATTAGTACTTGATAACGGTATTTTTGATTCAGCGGAGGGTTCTATATCGTTTTATAAAACAATAGCTGTTAATGAAACCCAGTACGAAATATGTTTTATAGACTCACTCCGTTTTATGGCTTCGTCGTTAGATTGGCTTTCTGAAAATTTAGCTAAATTGGAATGTAAAATAAGTTGCTATTGTTTGAGAAATAATTCCAATTATACTTCTGATGTATTTCAAAATACTGAAGAATCGAAAGAAATAATAAAGAAAGGGATACATCCCTCTGAATATATTGATAACTATGAAAAAATAAATGATAAAAAATTACCTTCAATAGACAAGTTTTATTCTAGATTAACAGGAAAAATATTTTTGAAGAAGAATATATAAGAGCGAAATATATTTAGAAATTGTTTAAATGTAAAATACTATTAGATTGCACTAAACTATACCTAAGAAGTGATGTTTTAATTTTATCAGATGTCGTTGAAAATATTATAAAAATAGGTTGAAACACGTACAAACTAGATCCACTGCACTTCTTCTCAGCACCAGGACTAACATGGGAAACTATTCTCAAACACTCTAAATCTAAAATTCCATTATTTTCTGATGAAGATATATATACCTTTACTGCAAAACGAATAAGAGGGGGTGTATCTTAGTGTATGAAAAGTCATGCTAAAGGAAATAATAAATATATATAAAAAAATTTTATGAAACAAATGCTTCAAATTATTTAATGTATTTAGACTCTAATAATTTATATGGTTGGACATTATCACAACATTTCCTGAGAAAGATTTTACCTTAATAATATACCCTTCCATCTAAAAGAAAACATAACCTCAAATTATTACCAACAATTAAAAGATTACGTTCAGTCAGAAATGAATAAGTATAATGTAGGAGCCATTTATGAAGTTGATTTAGAATATCCAAGAAAGTTACACAATTTACATAAGGATTAAAATAGGATGAAGATGAAACCGAAGCAAAAAAAATTGAAAGGTGTCAAAACGAATATCCTTAAAGATAAAATAACATTACAGAATTATAAAGATGTATTATTCGGAAAAGTGGAAAGCTTGCCAGAAACTCAGTATACTTTATGAGCAAATAAACATAGAATCTTCTTAAAAAAATAAAATAAAAAAGCTCTAGACCTTAATGACACTAAAAGAAAGGTATTGAAAAATAAAGTAATTACTGAACCCTGGGGATTAATCCCTTGAAGCTGTAAGCTATAATCAATGAAGTTCAGATAGAAGCTTCAAAGCCATAACCTTCAAAGCTATAGGCTTCAAAGCTTTAAGCTTCAAAGCTATAAGCTTCAAATCTAGAAGCGATAAGCTTCGAAACTATAAGCTTCAAATCTATAAGCCTCGTGGCTGAATTTTAGAGCTAGCAAAAATTATACCAAGTAAATGGATGGAAAAGCACCTAGTAAAGTATATGATTGTGGAAAAAATAGAGATGGTTTTAAGAATAAACATTCGCTAGCACCTAAATGGTCGCTTCGATTATTGATTTTTGGTAACTCTGGATGTGGTAAAACTAATTTACCCTTGCACTTGATTTTTGATTACCTTTCCTTTCAAAAAATGTATCTGTATGCTAAAGATTTTGAAGAAGATAAATATAAGGATTTAATAATTAACAAGAATGTATTGGAAGAATAAAACTGACATGGATCTTAAATTTAAGAGTAACGATAAAAGTGATATCATTAATGTAAATGACTTAGATCCCAAAGGTTCAAAATTTAATTACCTTTAACGATTTTGTAACAGAAAAAGATCAGAAGAAATTGAAAATTTTTTTGTGAGATGAAGAAAACGAAATACATCAATAATCTATATTTCTTACAGTTATTTTTATACACCTACTATTATATGCTTAAACTCTTGCTGTTTTGCATTTTTCAAGTATTGTAATCCAAAAGAAACAATGCATCTGACTTGAAAAAAGAACATTTATCAACAACGTTAAAGAGGCAACAAAAAAATCATGGATTTTTACTAGTTGATTTGAGAACGAATAATGGATCTCTCAAGTACAGAAAGAACTTGGATATTCGATTAATAAAATTTTGGTGTACTAATTAAACAAGTTCGAAAGCTAAGGAAGTAAATATCAGAAGTATACAAGTAACGAAAGCAGATTGTTTGATGGTAGTTTAGATTTACAATTGAAACAATTAACTAATCTGTATGATCCAAATCTTAAAAAAAATTCTATGAATTTATAAAATGTAAAAATTATTTTAAACGATTTCAAGTGTGAAATTGTTAACCATTAAAATCTTGCAATTCAGTATTTAAGCGAGGATATTAATAGATTAACTAAAATTTATCAATCACCTGACAATATACTGACTAGAGTAGATGAGAAAAGACTATTAGTTAAAAATACCTTAAAAGTAGCAAAGAAGATATTCTTTATTTTTATACTCAAAGGGCTTCATGTAGTTATCTGAACGTTTAGACAATATTGAAAATGTTATAATAAGTATGCTTGAAAAAGATCTCGATGAAGCATTTCAAAAGAGAATTAAAGGAAGCTTGAAGTAAAAATCAAGCCTACAAAGCTTTTTAAAAGAGTACTACGAAAATCTTAACCGTGGAATTTTATATATAAAAATGATTCTCTAATAAATGGAAGAGTATACAGTTTGTTTATCAGAATTTCAAAAACAAACAATTACAACCTGTTTCGGTTCAAAACAAAAATGTAAAGTTCGAGTAACGCATAAAAAAATGAATGAATGAGAACCTTTTAAACTATTACTTCATAAAAGACAGGTGACTTAGATTGAAAAATATAAAAATGAAAATAAAGGATGCGATATCGATCTATCCTTCCAACAAGTATTACATGCTGGAAAGAAACTTGTTTATAAAATTACTGATTTTTCAAACCCTAAAGGCGAAGGTCTAACATTACTGGGGACTTTACCAAAAGGTCGAGGCTGAAAATTACCAGGTACACACAAAATTGTTGTATTTGGATCTGAAGGATTTGTTGAAACTCCCAAAAAACGTGGTAGACCCAAGAAAGTTTAAATAGACGCTTAGGTTCCACAACTTAAAGAATGTTCGCTTCCAAAAAACGGGGAACGTCAGAAAGAATGAAAAATCACATGATACTGTTGACAAATGTTGATATATGAAATGAAATAGGTCATATTCCTTATTTTCGAGGGGTATTTTCTCGAGATAACTCACTAAGTTAAATAAAGAAAAAAGACCGTCTTGTAATCAATTATGACTGTCTGGGATCGCCTGGGACGCTTTGAACTTATTATTTCTATGATCCCAAGTACTCACTTGTAGAATTTTATGATTCTTTTGGAACTCAGCCTTGAAGTGAAATAATCATCTATTTGAAGATATCAATGAAGCAAATTGCCTATCATTCTATTCAAGTCCAAAATTTTAACGATGTGAATTGTGGCCATTTTTGTACTGACTATATGAAAAGAAAGTTTAAGGGAATGGATCCACCGAATTTTATTTAAGGTTTATTTTCAAATATAAATGGAAGGAGATTTAGAAAGAGATTATTTGCTTATCATTGAAGTTTTAAATATTGTGGAACTGTTAGTGATGTTTTCTAAATATCCATATTTATCTTTGGTGCATCAGGTTTATCTGCTTTTACTTTACTACCTCTTGGGTCTTTAAGTCTTGGGACAGTTCTGATTGAAATACTCGAAACATATCTAAGAATAGCAGAAAGAAAGGCAGAGTATAAAACTGCTTAATCGCTCTATTTAGAATTGCTTGCTACGTTTAAATCAGGTGCATCGATTCATGAAAAATAATTAAGTGAGAAAATGAATTATCCAAAACATTGCAGTTTTTTCCTTGTAAAAATATTTAAAACAGGTAAAATTAAATGGTTATAACTGATGCATAAATTCTAGAGATTTTAACACCTAAATGAAATCCTTCTTACTTTCCACCCATTCTTCAATATACTTATTTGCTTAGAAAGAAAATGATATAAAATAAAGCCATTAGCCACTTTCTGTTTAAGTTGGCCTAAAAATTATTTTTTCTCCGGACCCAAATAGAATCTTTTTGCGGGAACAAATACACAGCGACGTCACAGGTTCTATTTAAGTGATTAATTATTGTCTCTTTCGATGGGTTTAGTTAAACCTAGTAGATTATGCATGTTCAGAATCCTCATTAAACGGAAATTTGTTTGATATGTATATGGAAAAAATTACTCCTAAATTCATCCCGACCAAAAAAATAAAAAAAAAATTAATAAATAAAGGCTAGTTTCTGTTCAGAGTTCCAACAAAGATGGCGTATGTAGCATGCTTCTCTGGAAAAAAACGACACAGCGATTTTTCGCGAATTTCTGAAATATTCTTATGCAAATTAATTGCGTATTCAATCCCAAGATCTAACTAAGGAAGTTAATTCGAGTTTTTCTTTTGTTATAGGAATATTCACTTCAAAGGTGTCGAAGGAAATACTAGTTACGTTCCCTAAGAAATATTTAGTGCCACTTCGAATTCTAGATTCAAGTGAGAGGGATATTCATCTTGGAATATGGAAGAAATTGAATGAATTTAAAAAAGAAAACCAATTAAGCACACGTAATCGAAAATCTGCTAGCAAAAAAAGGTATTGACAATTCTATAATGTTACTTGTAAATATGAAAGCTGCATTGCAAGCTCTTCAAAAGTATGGTGGCTTCACGTTTTATGAAGATATATTCAGAATATTATCCTTGATAGAAGATAATTCCAGGCAACCGAACTTCAACCTTGGTGAAGCAATAATGACGTTAAACATATCTGAGAATATCTCCAATATTTAGCTGTTCTCTGCTTTGCTAAAAAAGGACGGCTATTGAATTTTTTGAAAAAAAACTTATTAACGAAACTGGTTATAGTGATAGTGAGTTTAATGAGCATTGTCTGAAGATATATACGATCTGTGAATTAACTGTCAGCCGCTACCTAATATTATTTCATTTAATAAAAGAATATGCAGGACTGGCATTCTGGGGTGAAAACAGTACAACTCTAATTAAAAATGAGAAACCTATTAATAATGGTTTAGCAAATGACATGGAATATAAAGAATTGGCGAAAATTATGCCCCTTTTAAAAATGTCTGAAAATATTGAGGCTGGTGTTGTGCTTTTTTAATAGGTTTTGTAATAATTTTATTACTCTTAATAAACAAAACCTATGTAATCCTTTTTGATTTTTATATTATTATGATTATTTTTGTGGGTCACGTCAGAGCTCTAAATTCTTTAAGGTTCAACACATAAATAAAGACCACTTTTTTTCCAAAGCTATACACGCAACATTTTACTCATATGCCATCTAACTGAATAACGTATCATTACCTAAAGGTTCTTTTTAAACTGCCGAAAATTCTTTTCAAATGTACTTGTTTAACCAGCATCTGAAATAAAGCTCTATTAAATAAATCAGACAGGATTGTATACAGATTTCTGACGTGTATGTGGATTCCTTCCCAGAATTCTTTTGTTGGGCGAAAAATTCTTGGGAAGAAGGCCAAGGCTATTTTATACAATCTTTTTGTGTTTCATTTAACACATATAGTCACTTAAAAAATTTACCGGCTAGTGCGTTTGAACCCGTAACCTTTAGGCTTTGGGTCAAGCATGTTAGCCAGTTGCGCTACAGAGACTTGCTTTGAGTTATATACTAATGGGATGGTAAAAAAATTGTCTAGAAAATCTGTAATATAAAATTATCTCCTAGTAAATGGAAAACCTTTGGGTCAACGTTCCTATTACCTGAACAATTGTTTATAGTCATGAAATTATTATTAATAGATGCATTTTGACTTTTTGAATGTCTTTTTTCTCTTTCAAAATTACCGCAAACTAACCGTTATGGAGGTATTATATATTTGCACATTAGGGGGGGTTGGAGTACAGGATATATTAAATACAGCAATGGTTAGTTTATGTGTTTAATATATCCTATGCTTTACCCCCACCCCCTTGATGTAGAAATATATAGCCCAAATTAAATAAGACCAAATATAATTTCCAAGGACCAGATTTCATGTTGAATGTAGAGTTGGAAAATTGTAAATATGTTAAATAATTAATATTAAATGCTGTAAAATGGACTGAAAACAATGTAAACTGATGGAGTGAGTTAAATGGTCCAGAATCAGAAATTACTGTTCTACTCGTGCCATCTGGCAAAAATAGTAAAATTCTTATTTACATACAAAAACATTTGACACATCCCAACGATATCAACCTGACAATAAAAATCATCTAGTATTTGGAGTATATCTAAGTAAATTTGTGTCTCAAAGATATTCCAGAAACATATATACAAACATTGGTCATTCTCAGTAGACCAAAACTCATATGGTGCACGCAGGAAAACACAATTTTTTTCTATAACTGGTTCATAGGAAAATATCATCACTGGTTATTCCACTAAATAAATAATCCTCAAGGCTAAACTTTCCTATTTTAGTCCTGGCCATCTCTTACAAGTAACAAATAAAAAATACACATAAAAGAAAAAAAATGCAATAACGAAAAACATAATAAAAAATACAAAAAGATTTAATCACAACATCTGAGACTAAATACAGTCAGCAATAGAGCATATTTTCCTGACTGCTGACCGTACACTTGGCTTTGCTATATTTGACCCTGATGTGACAACGCATTTTAATTGATAGGCTAAGGTCACATGAAGTCACAGGTAGTATTTTAAAGTGGTTTGAATCTCATTTAATAGGGAGGTTGATATGTGTATATTTTGATGATATTTTATTTAATAAATTTTTTATATAAATTATGGTGTTCCGCAAGGTTCTGTTTTGGGTCCTTTGTTAGGTTTCGTGTATGTAGATACAATGCAGGTCTATGTTCCGGACGCTGCTAATACTTCTTTTCTGATGACACGGTATTGTCGGCTGCTCCAAGCAAGGCTGATGATCTCGCGGAGAAAACTAATCCAGCTTTCTAAGTCGTCTTTAAATTTTTACAAGGATTAGCCATTTATAAGTGAATGTTTTAAAACTAATATCATGTTGTTTAGTATGAAGGGAGGTCCAGTTGATTTAAGTGGAATTTTTTTCTTTGTAATGGGTCATTCAAACAAGTAACTGTGATAAGATGCCCTTGTTTCCAGCTTGATAAAAATCTGAGTTGGGAAGCACATAGTGATCAGGTGGCAGCTAAGGTATCTAGAGGGCCTGGTCTGATTTGGCGTCTGAGAAATCATTTAACACGTTCTGCCCTTTTAACTCTTTATCATGTTATTGTCATGCCTTATATATCTTAAGGTTGTGTGATATGGACTAGTGGATTTTATACATATTTTAAAAGTGTTCAGGTTTTACAAAATAAAATTATTAGACTATTAGAAAATTATGTCTGTGTTGAAAATGATACTGTTAATTGTTATTACTGATGATTCTTAGAGTTAGTCAACTTCATGATTATCAACTTGTTAGTTTTGTATTTCAAAGTATTTATGGTTTTTCCCAGAATATTTCGTCAAATGTTTACAAGGAATTCATCGTACCACAGTCATGAGACTAGAAATATGGATAATTTGTTATACGTTCAGAAAATGTCAGAGAATATTATCCAGTTTAAGAGTAGACGGAAGAACCACCTTCTAGGAAGAGATTACGTTAATAATTTAAACGGGATGGCTTATTGTCTTGTTTTTAAATTAGGATTTTTTTCTCTTTTTCTCTTCTTCAACTGGTCGAGTTCTTTGTATATTGATGATATGTATAATGAAAGCGTCTCTCTGTCTCTCTGTGCATTTCGCTGACCTTACTTGTCTTTCGCTTGTTGGAAATGTTCCAGTGACATTTTGCTAGAGACTCTTATACAAAACACCAGTTGAAGCGTTTCTAGCTGTCGCCTTAAACACATTTTGGGCTACATTTTTGCTAGATAATTTAACGATAAATCTCGAAGTTTTATCTGAAGGATGAAATCTGAGGGCTTAGATTGTATTCTTGAAGAGTCGCATCTATTAGCCTAAATTCTTCATGACTACCCTACAAATAATGAGATGAGTGGGCTTTCCACACAAAGTCTTTCCTGTTTGCATAACTTTCACGTGTCATAGTGCTTACTTCTTGTATTTAGCCCGCATAACATCAAAACACTCGAAACACTGCATAATTAATAGTATCTTATTATTAGAAGTCGATGAACAGAACAAAATGACTTGTCTTTGAGTGAGGGCCGAGCTTCACTAATGTATTCAAGTGATTCTAATCCAGCATGCGTGGAATCGTCACAAATGACTCTTTTACTTGGATCTGAACAGTGGACAGGGCAAAAAACAATTGCGTTCTACAAATGAGATAGTCAGACATTTATTTTTATTTATTTGCCTTTGACTTTTTTAAAATATGGCAAGTAAGGCAATTTTTTTAAATAAGGCAAATTAACAAATATAAAGCATGATATTTTCAACTGTTGTCTAGAATTATGAGTACCAGTGACATCTATATAGTGATGTCTTTGCCAGTCGCTTTGCTCCTTCTAATTTCCAAAGAGCTTAAACTTTGACGGATCAATGAGGGTACAGAACAAAAAGTGAGGCACAACTCTGTCAAACAGCTGAAAAACCTGACTAAAAATTTTAGTTTTTTGTTCTCAGAGAGAAAAAGCTAACTACTTGAAAGATCAAAAATTACCTTCATGTTGAATATTTCTTTAATTTTGTCAGTAATGTTAACTTAGATCGGCATGCGATGATAATTTAATTAATTGTTCATTAACATTCATTCATCATTATAATGCGTGTTACGGCCAAAGCTAATAGAATGCCCCAGGTTTATAAGTAATCTGTTTTAAATTTGCAGTAAATAAGCATTAAAATAAATTTTAACTAAAATATTCCTACTACAATCAATACCCTAAACAGTACTTGCTACTCTCAGCAAGAACTTTAGAAAATTGAACAACTATGTTTTAAGCGTACAACCAAACCTGACTTACATGAAAACTCAATAAAAACAATTGCTGTCAAAGATTTTTTTTTCGACTTGCTTTCTGAAGTAACCTTTTGTAATTTAATCTATTATTAAAATGAACCTGAATTCAAGATTTTAAAATTTGGAAACCTCAAATCTATAAGATTTTTACAGTTCAGCTATGTCTTTATCAATGCAGAAAAGTTGACGTGTGTGAACATATTCAAAATAAAATTGTTCAGGTAGATTTTACAAGGCTTTTTATCCTTAAAAAGTAAATATCAAAAATGTGCTGAATCCCCAAAATATCCAAAACTTAAATGAAAAGCCTATTTATTTAAATTGTTTGGTGCTATGTGTTTTAAGCTTTTTTTCTGTGATTTCTATTTGTTATATTTTTCTTCATCATTCATATATGCCGAAAATCAGCGTTCCATTTAACCAATCCAAAACATATGGTTTCACTCTCCCTGTCCTTGGTGTTTCTCATATAAAAAGTTGTCTGCTTTTGGTGCTAGTACGAATATAATGCAATGAATTTGATTGAAATTATATAATACTTTAATATAATACTTTTAAATCCTTTTATTTAAAGTTCCCGCCTCCATAGCTCAAAAATAAAGTTTTTTCTTTCTGAGTTTTAACCTGATTTTGTCTAACAAATTCACATTTTGATTTGGCTAACATTCATTGACAATACAATTTTAGTTTTGCCGTTCTCCTGTCTGTTTTTTACTCAATTGTTTTATCGGTTTCTTTGTTTTTTTTTGTTGTTTTTTTTTAAATCGAGGTTAAAAGCGATTATAGAATTTTAGAAACATCAAATTTGTTCTAGCAGCTTCTGTCATGAATTTTAAGTTTTCAACTCGTTTATTCAGAGTATTGGCAGTTAGCAATAAATAATAAATTTCCATAAATGCTATTGATTAGTTTTTATGGTGGGCAGCGCAATAGCGGTTGCTAAGTAAAAAGCGATGTGGCGACAATGTATTTTCTATGTATTTTTTTTAGATCAGTGCACATCGTATCGAAGAGTTGTCTTAGAAACTTCAAAAAGAGCTCTCTTTATTAGAAATTGAAAGGGCTAATTTTAATAGTTGGAAGTGATCAGAGGGCACTTAACCCCAAATCAAGCCCATCATTTTCCTAAACACATTCAATCAAAATTTTAAGATGGCCATTTTGTTCAGCGTTGTTAAAAGGTCCAGGAACTATGCCTTTGAGGATGGCGAACCCTCCCTACCCCCCGCCCACAGGGCGAGATTTGCAAGTTATGCCCTGGGCGCAAAAAATGTTCTTATAGAAAACGCTCATGTTCAAGTTCAAGCTCTTTAATAATCAATAAATAGTGCTTTCACAAAATTATCAAATTTGAAACCCATGGTGAGAATAACCCGTGTATGGATTTATACAATCAACAATGAATAAATAATACTCTCTCTAGATACTGAAATAACAAGATTGGTCTTCAGCATACCGTTTTGTAGCAAAAAGCGAAACACCAAATAAATTCAAAATAACCAGATAAATTAAATAAAATGAAATAAGGGGTATCCACCCCAAAAATTAAATCAAATAATAATTACTAATTGAGTGATTCTTTAATCTAATTTTATTATTAAAAAAAAAATGATTCGTTCAAATCCATAAAACTAAGAAATATATTCCAATTATGGCCATGGTAAAAAGTGGGACCTTTCAGATTTTATTTAAACCTGATGGACTACAGAATTACAACGGCTCAAATATGGATGTAAAACCTAGTTATCATCCTAAAAATAATTATGCAAATAGAAATAATCATGCAAAAGACACTGAACATGCTTCATCTATAAAAAATAGAGTGTAAAGAAAGGAAAAGATACAGTTGAAGGATATTTAAAATAAAATTTGATACATACTTTTCGTTGACGATTTACCAGGGTAAAAATATGGGCTAGGCAGGCAATTTTTCAATATACAAAGAGCTTTATTTTACAACCTCCAGAATGATAAAAAGATTTCAGGGCTAAGAACGGCAGAACAAATATTCATCATTCCATTATTTCTTAAGAATTTCACTCGAAGATAAATTACCTGGCCTTCAAATAATAAATTTGAATCCGTTATTAAGTCCAGATATTTACTCCAGATATCAACTCTATCAATTCCAATAGGCAGGCCCTGAATATTAATCGTTATAATATCCAATTTTGTTCTCCCAATATGAGAGCAGACGATGCATTTTGTCTTAGCACAATTAATAGAAAATTTATGTCTCGGAAACCATAACATAAGCCTCTTCAGTGCTGATACCATCCTGAGCTTCAAAGATCTAGAGTTGGGGCTACTGATATTGCATACCGTATCATCGGCAAATGCTGTGTTAAGGCCAACATTTCTGACGCTGTTATTGATATCACTTACACAAATTAGAAAGAGCAGTGGACCTAAAATGGAGCCTTATGGGACTCCAACTAATAGAAACATTGGCGAGGAAGAAATACCGCTTCCGTCGATATACCGATTTCGATTTCTTAGGTACGATGTTACCAAGTCATGAACTGGACCTCTTATACGGCACTTATCAAGTTTAGAATGCAATATTTTATGAGAAATCGTATCAAATACTTTTTTCATGTCTATGAAAATTGTAGCAGAAATATCACCTTCTTTGAGGGTGTCATGAACAAACTGAATCATTGCCAAAACAGCATGCTCAGCAGATTGAGAATTTTAGAGCCCAAATTTCATCGAGCTAAAAGATTTAGACTTCACAGGAAAGCTGATTATACGGTCAAATAGACACACTTTGGGATGTGGCTTCCCCTCCCTCTTTTTTATTAATCTTATTCTTATCAAACTGAATTTTTGATTTAATGAAAAAATCTACCCATCCCTGTCTTATATTAATCCAATTTGTATGAAAAAAGTATAATCCTGTTTATTAATAAGTCTCTGTGTTGAATCATTTAAAATGTTTCACAAGAGGTGAAATTATCTATATCACGACGAGAAATAAACAAGGATATTCGATCAAAAATATTCAATCAACCACGACATTTCAAAAATGCTATTCAAAACTAGCGCCTCTATTCAAAATTTGAGTGGGGAGTAGATATTTATTTTTGGGATAGAATGAACCATCCTATTAATACCTTCATCATCTTTGCATAAATTTTCAAATACTTTGCCTAAATCTAGATGGAGTTCTTCGAAATTACAAAGTCTATCATGCATTATCTTGATCCCGGATATACTTATTGACAAAAAGTGACTTACCAACTATAAGGAGAGTCAACGGAGACGTAAATGTGACAAGAATTCCATCTGAAAGAAACAAACATAAACGAAAGACCAGAACCTTATAATTAGAAGACTTTATATAAGCAAAATCAGGAATAATGTGGCACAAAGGCAGGAAATAAAATATAATAGTTAGCCCTATTGATAATAGGAAAAAAGAAAGTAAGAAAAAACTTCAGGGGAACACTCATCGTGACAGCTTACGAACGGACTTCCGAAAATAAAATGATCATAATCCTCAACAATCATAAATTATCATCAAACTTAACAACCAAACCCACTAAACTCCAAATAAACAAAATGTTCCACAAAATCTTACATAGACTCCGATTACTATTATCCTATTCAATTATTGATCAGCTCTCTTCCATATCTCCAAGTCATTTTTTTTGTCTAAAGGGGTTCCTTTATTTTTTACCTGATAAGCAATAATTAATCCAGACTCCTTCATCCCTTTTGCTTCAGTGAGGAATCCTTTGCGCAAAGCGCTGAGTGCTATATGAAGGCCCATAAAAAATTTTTAATTCCAGAGCCTTTAAGCTTTAACAGAAGTGGATCCATGGAGGACCAGGGGGGTCTTAGTCTCCAAGATTTTCTGGCGCCCTCAATCCCATTCCGTTCTTTTTTCCCTTTTTTTTAAGTAAGCTTGTCAATTTATTCAATTATTTTTAGCTGATTTATCCAACTAACAACAAGCGAAGCTTTCCTATGAATATAAAGATCAAAGTTGAAACTTAAAACAAACAAAAATTATTTATCTTCAGTCGATCGAGTATATATCAGCAAAAAGGGCATAAGAATCATTGATAGGTGCTATCTTTCCCTTATTTTACGAACATGGAAACTCATGTTGAAGATGAATCAGTATTACTTTGTGTTAAACCTTGGATAAAGATTCGGTAGCACTGTAAGCTCTAGCTATTTGTATATTCAAAATGACGGATTGAAAAGTAGCTTTGTAGCTAAAAGTTCAAAATAAATAAAAATAAAAAATCTGGACACGAGCATAAAATGGATAAGAGACAAAAACTGATGGCTGAATGTGCAAGGGGATCAGGGGATATCTCCGGATATTTGGTAAAATATCCGAAAATACGTGAAAATAGAAAGGTAGTTTTGACTAATAGTAAACCCCCTCCAACCTAAAGAAATCTGTTATTTTAGTTTTGTGACTAATTAAATACTGAATGGCCCCGGAGAGCTTTTGTGTAATTAAATCTATCTATCTATTTATTTTAACTATATAGCTGTTTTGGTTGAAATTAGATGAATGAAAGAGTTAAAAGCAATTTAGGCCAGGAACAGATCTATGGGGTTGGAGGGGAGAAACCTGCTTTTAGTACCCTTATTCCGTTCTGTTTTTTATTCTTTTTTTATAATACACATGTCAATTTGGTACCCACCTCGAGTCACATTGGCACCCTTGGTCCAGTGGCCCCCACACCCAAGATTTTGCTCTTGATCTCTTAGAGATTCAGACATGAAACTGCTCGCATGATCAGTTTACGAATCATTTCGTCATAAAATCATAAGATAAACCTCGTTTACAGGAAAAATTAATCGTATAATTGAACTTGCTTGCCAGATCTTCGTCTTCAGATTGTTTTTTTTTTTTTGCAGATTTTTTTATTCTCTTTCTTAAGGGCCTGTCGATTTAGAGTACAGTCACAGGCCATCAATGATGGGGGTATGATAAAGAAACTTACGAGATTAATTTATTTTAAGGAGGAATTTTTTTGAGCTGTCCCTGCCCACTCCCCACTCAAGAAAATTCTTAATTTTTGTTTTGTGACTAATTAAATAGCGAATGGCCTAATAGGGGTTTCGGGGGATAAATATATTCATTTATTTTAAATATAAAGCTAATTTGGATGAAATGAGATGAATGAAAGAGTTAAAAACAATTTAGGCCAGGAACAGATCCACGAGGCTGGAGCGGTTGACCCTTTCGCCAAGATATTTCTGGCGTCTTTATTCCGTTCTTTTTTCTTTTATTAATCTTTTCAAAATAAATTTGTCAATTTGGTACCTACCTCGAGTCATATTGGCACCCTTGGTCCAGTGGCACCCACGCCCAAAATTGCTTTTGATCTGTTAGAGATTTAGACATGAAACTGCTCGCACGGTCAATTTACGAATTATTCCGTCATAAAATTATAAGATAAACCTTATTTTTGGGAAAAATTAATCACATAATTAAACTTACTTGCTAGATCTTCATCTTCAGATTGTGTTTCTTTTTTTCTTTTTTTCAGCAGATTCTTTTTATTTTCTTTCTTAAGAGCCCGTCGATCTAGGGTACAGTTTCTGGGCATCAATGGAGGGGACATGGTTAGAAATCTTACAGCGTTAATTTATGTTAAAGCGGAATTTTCTGAACTGCCTTTGCCCCCTCCCCTCTCAAATAAAACCATAATTTTAGTTTTGTGACCAATTAAATAGCGAATGGCCCAATAGGGCTTTCGTGTGATAAATCCATCTATGTATTATTTTCACTATATAGCTAATTTGGTGAAAATTAGATGAATGACAGAGTTAAAAGCAATTTAAGCCAGGAACAGATCCATGGGCTAAGGGGGGACGACCCTCCCCCCAAGACACTTCTGATACCCTTATTCCCCTCTGTTTTCTTTTTTTAATCTTTTTAAAATGAACTTGTCAATTTGTTGCCAATCTCGAGTTACACTGGCACCCTTGGTCCAGTGGCCCCCACGCCCAAGATTTCTCTTGATCTGTAAGAGACTTAGACATGAAACCTCTCGAACGATCAGTTTTATAAAATGACAAGATAAACCTCATTTCCAGGAAAAATTAACCTTATGATTAAACTTGCTTGCTAGATCTTTTTCTTTTTTCGGAATTTTTTTTTTTTATTCTCTTCCTTAAGAAGTCATCAATCTAGGGTGCGGGTTCCGGGAGTCATTGATGGGGATATCATAAGGATGGGTTACGGGAGGGGAGATACATTATAAGGGGGGTTTTGGGATTTTTTTGGATATTTGAGTTTGTCGAGTTGGATTTGGGGGAGCTAATTCACCTGCCCTCTCTTATTGAGCTGCCTGACTGTAGTAAGATGCAGGGTAGAATACTATCTTCCTAGAACAAAGTCCTAGTGGAACATTATCTATGTTATCTGAATATAATGTGGAAGCTTGAAACTACCCAGATTGATAAGGTTGACGTAGGCTGGCTGATTCAAAAGTATCAATTATCTCAAGCTCTATTGTCCCTGCAAGAAAACTTGGGAGACTATTCATTTTTTTCTATTGCTATTGTCTCCCTCCCTTTCGTCACTGACTAACCCGTTATTACCCATACATTTTTTATTATTACCTCGAAATTATGGGGTATAAATAGATAGTGACCGTATCAATGTCTATCTCATCGAATATTATTATCTACCATAGCTACAGTATCTTTGATAGAAACACATTTTTTGGGACCCATCTGCAAAACAGAAGTGATCGCCTGCAACAGAGCATGTGAAAAATCTGAGGTTTGTGAAGCGCCCAAATTTCCCGGTTGGGAACACTGTTGGTTAACTGATGCTGCATCCTCTATTTGTATACATTTCGGTGCAACTGTTTCATAGGTTCAAAGAATGGTGATTATAGAATAACAAAATGCTAAACCAAGAGGTTTCATCCACTTGCATTCCCTGATATTCCGTTAGAAACAGATAGCTTTCAAAACTTACTTTTTTCCATATTTCGAAATATCCAGAGAACCAAACTACACCAGATTCAAGTCCAAAAAAATTTGAGAACTTCTCTGATACATATGTCAGTTGAAGGGACGCTTAGAATTTGCCCTAGCTGCTACCCTGTTAGTCGTAAAAACTTAAAGTAAGGTGCTCCCAGATGGGAACGTTGAACACTAATGGGTTAAGTCGGAAATTATTAAAGCATGTGTTTAAACAGCATTTTGACCGTGTTTCGACAAAACACCCTAAATTGTGATAAGGTAGAAAATCCAAGACCATCCATTTCTGAAGTGAACAATATCATTACAAGAAACGTTGTATCTCTACTTAGCATTTATTTTTGAGAATATTTTTCTTATTTTTCACCCCTTAACGAGGAATTTTAGAAAGAAAAAAATGACCTAACTGGTTCTAACGAGAGGAATGCTCAGAATTGATCATTTAGGACTTGTTTGAGCACTGGAGGTCAATATACTGATCAGACAGAATTGTTGAAACCCTATAAATTCATTTAAAAAAAAGCTAACTCAGGAAAGCAATTTCGCTAGAGAAATATCAATTAGTTTGGATCACCTACCTTCACTAGTATTTTTAAAGGGTTTTCATTATTAAAAAACAAAAACAAAATAAAATTTTGTTCAGATGCCTCAAGTCTGTCGTTTCCCTCAGTTCAGGATGCTCATTAATATTTAAAGACTCTGATGATAGCTTCAAGTTTGCCGTTACCTGTTGCCTCTAGTTCTCACACAGATTCAACTACAGAGACACTGCCTATCAACTCCACCAAAGACAAAGAGCTGTCACTATCGACTTTTTCCCACGATTCTGACACAGACATTGAGGTGACACATTCTGATCAGCTAACAGAAGGATCAAGAGATGACACAAGAGCCAAGATGCAGCAGATGGAGACGACACACCCAAGCAGCAGTACATCCTTCTCGCTTGACACTGGCATCCCACCCTTCTTATACTTCGGTTTCGCAGTGATACTAAAAGAAACAAACCAACTAACATCTGGAGATGTTGCTTTTTTTTCTTAAAGAAAGATGGAAGCCAAAGAACAAAGCTGAAGTTTCGCCAAGCCCTTTCATCTTTGAATGTCGCCCAACCTTGTATAGCCTAGCCATCTGTGTACCAAACGTGAGTACCAAATCTGGACCCAGAAAGTCACTAGAGGATGGCGACATTAATCCCGGCCATAGATTCCATTCTTCTTGATTTCTCGGAAAGATACAGCTCCCATTTTGCTCATGTGGCTTAACTTTCATCACTAACTCCAGCAATTGTCCGTAGCAAGAATTGAGACGATCTGAAGGAAGGGTAAAAGGAACTTCTAAGTGGCACATTTACTGATTTGAAAATGGAATTTCAGATCTTGAAAAGCCACTGTTCAAACGTAGCAACGGAGAAGCCCAAGACGGCTATTTCGGCTGTCAACAGCTGTAAGGAACAGATTTTCCCAAAATTCTTTACATTGCTCACAATCCTTGTGACGCTTCCAGTTTTAACATGCAAGGCAGAAATAATTTTTTCCAAGGTCGACATAACATGTTCCACACTCAAAAACACAACGTCAGAGGATAGGTTAGAGGCACTGTTGCTTATGCAAGTAAACAGGAACGACCTGCCGAAAACAGAAGACGTAATAAATACGTTTACCATCAAAAAAGCTCGGAGACTGAATCTGATACTCTAGTATGGCCTTTTCTTTCTTTTTATGCAATGTTTTGCACCTGGATTTCGATGGAAGAAAGGAGAACAACCCAGATACAACTCTTCTCGTTCCACGACAAGAACCAGATCTAAAGAAACGAGATTTACAGATTATCCAACAAATATGTAAAATGGTGAACCGGGTCCGAAAGAAATAAGGAGGCATGGGTGAAAAACTCCCTGCTACTACTGCGAGTAGTTACATTAAGATTAGTAATATGATTGAGGTAATCTAGGAAAGTAGAGATGGAATGGTATGATATAGATTAGTGGAGCTGGGATGGTATGATATAGATTAGTCCAGATAGGATGAACCTTCAGGTTTGGTTCCTCTGTTACTGCTAATCTAACTCCGGCATTTCATTAGATTTTATATTTTTCTAAATTCGATGTTTTTTTTTAAAATCTATGTATTCTCTTTAAGAAATTTAAAGGGATGAGACATTAAATTTTTAGGTTACGAATCACACGATGTAAGGCTATTAAGGGCGAGTATTAAGGGCTAGTAAGGCCTATTGCCCCTTACTCTCAAGCCCCCACCCCCATTAGACACTGATTTTTTTTTGCAGTTTACAATTCAAACAAGGAGTAGAAAATACTTTCTGGGATGGATAAATTGATCTTTCATCTAGTTTACATTTCAGATTAAAGAAGGGGAGGATGTACAATTTCAAGATATTAAATGACGTCATTTCATCAGAATTCTCCTTCTAAAAACAAAACTTCAAATGGCTACTATATTGTCAGCTGTAAGATGTATGGAACATGAAACCAAATGAATTAACGAGCATTCTACTGGCGTATAATTGTAAGAGAAAGGTACATCTAGAATGCCAATAGTAGAAAATTGAACGGGTATTGAGGTTTCAGTACAACCGATGGTTCCGTTTGGAGGCCCATGTACAGAGATTATATGAATAACTAATCATGAGGTTCCAATACATTCGAAGGGTCTCTTTGAAGGCCCATGTATTGTCAGTAAATTCTTAACTGGTGTGTGATCTCAATGCAACCGAAGGGTCAGTCTTAACTATTTTCTTTTCAGCCTAATAATATAAATTCTTTTACAGGATGAAATCAAGACAACGTAAACTATCCAATGACTCTGTTACCAAAAGAGCAGTTAGTAATTAAAAATAAAGATTTGAGTTTGGTTTACAAGAAAAAAATTGTTAAAGGTAGTGTTAGTACGTATGTGCTTGGCTTTGTGCCACACTTTGTTTGTGTCGAAGATTACGACGCCGCTGTTTTTCCAACCGACCCCATCATTGCTCTTTATTTTCATTGTTGACTCGCTCAGATTCTTCGTGATGCTTGTCTTCAAGCCGCGTGTGTCTTTGCTCTTTATTTTCATCCAGCCTGGAGAATACTCTATGGACAATTCTCTACGAATATCCTCCAGGGAATTTCTCGCAGGCACTTTGGAATCATGTCAGAAATCCTTCTTCTTGTATAATTTGTTCTTGGATTTCCATTACTCCCAATGTATTATTTTCTGTCAAAGTTCACGTCATTATTATTCATTTTTTCCGAAAAATTTGAGAATAACTGGTTTTTGACCTGGTACCCCCTTGATGTCTAGGGAAACACTCTACCACACGGCTATGATATGTACACTGTATTACAAATACTATATGTGAACACTATTGGAAATTTTCAAAAATGTAGACCTTTCCCCAGGGGCTGCGGGGTCATGTTATCCCCAAAGATATATTTATTGGACCAAACCGTCATTCTGAACTAGTTTCCTCAAAATTTTGATTGAACGACTTTATGGGAAAGGGTCAGAGTGAATATTGGCTCTGCAACCTTTTTGGTGACTTAACAAGGGTGCTAAAATTCTTAATTTCCGTTCAAATGAGCCCTCTGTCGTTCTTTTAGCGCTTGAATGGGGGAAATGTGAAAAAAGTACTAATAAGTGAAATCTTAGGGAGGGGGCCAAATGTGACAATTGCATCAATAATCGACAAAATTGACGAATTTGTTCTAAAAGAAACAGCAAAAAAATATATAACACAGGTATGAGTGCACTAGAAAAATCAGGGGGGAGGGAGAGGATGGGGTTCCCCGCTTGGATCTGCAAATGCTTGTATCAATAGAACTGCGTAACTGACAGCCTATTCATCCAGGGGTTTGTAGGTTCATATCGTTTCCAACGCATAGTTGTTGAGCCTTTGAGCTGTTTTTCAAAAATGGATATCTCAAAACCTGGTTCGGATGACTTTCGGGCAGCACCACAAGGAGTAAGGGTTGCTGGCTGTCCCCAATCTATTTCGTCACTTAAAAAGTGGCACTAGAACTTTTAAAAAAATTCTCAACATTCTTTTACGACTAAGAAACGAATAAATTCTTTAGTTTTGTTCATTTTAGTTTTAAATTCAGCGCTCACTTTTATTAGAAGGACTGTGATTTACATCAAAATAGTTAGCAAAAGGACGTAACTTGAAATGCTAGGCATTACTTATTCATAATAATTATTATTCAATAAAAACATGCCATAGAACAATATGGCTATCTCAAAAGCTTGGTCGAACGAATCTGGTGTAAACATGGGTGCGAGTGGTGAGCTAGATACCCTCCATCCCCTTGATCACTTAAAAAGGGCACTAGTGTTCTTAGTGTTCGCTTGAATCAGCCCTCCTCAGATAATCTTTCTTTTTGCAAAAAATTAAAAATACTACATTCTTAAAGTAGGGAGCTTGAAACCTTTATAATAAGGTTTCCTGATAGCTGAATCTGATGGTAGGATTTCCATGAAGATTCTTTGCTCCTAAGGGGTGTTTCTCTCCTCTTTTGAAAGTCCAGCAAATTTTATCAAGTTCATAGCCTTTGACCGTTAAAATTAAAATTAATAAGTATTGTACATTTGGAATCAGCATAATAAGACGATTCTTTTGAAATATCTGTTGATATAAAAATTCTGTTTTTAAAGTTTCAGTTACTATTGAGTTGCTTCACACCTTACAACAGATTGTTGCTGTCATCTCTGCCCTTTGAGTCCCAGGCCTCAAGTATGCTATCTTTTTCATCTTATATGCTATTTGGCTATTGTTCTTTTTTTTGGTTGCTGCTTAGACTGTATTTTTTTTTGTATTCCATTTGTATCCTTGGCCATGGACCCTTTCGAGGGGGTATAAGAGTATTGTTTTTTCATTTTGTATTTATTGGCGAATAAAACTTTGAGCTAATTAAAAAAAACGATCAGAAACTAGCATAGGTAGGACAGCGAAAGCAATAAATTTTATTATAAAATATGATTTTATCCCTTAAGAGGATCTGTTTGCAATCAACTGAAAATTCTAAAAAACTAATCAATTTAAAAGTATAAAAAAATGAATTTTATTTTTCCAGTTGCAGGGGAGGTGATAACGTATAGTCAAGGCAGTATGTGAGAGGGGGGCTCTCGGGGGCTTGAACCCTTCTACCCAATATGTTTGTCCAGCGCGTAAAAACATAACAAAAGTGACTATAAATAAATTTTTATGCGTTTTCTATGGATTCCCCCTCACCCCCCAACAATTTTTTTTAACTCATTACACCCAGAAATAAAAATCCTGGATACTACCCAGTAAATAGTGATAGTACCGGCTTTATCTACATTTCTACATTTAAAAAAGAATACGTTCAGTAATGTATAAATTTGTATTAGCTGTTATAAAGGGGGAGGAGGACTGAATTATTGTGCAGGCAAGAGTGGGTTAGGTACCTAAAAGAGTACATTTAATTGTCCAAACTGCTAGTTCCCCATTAGTCTTCAGATAAATCTAAAACGAAAAAGGAGGGGGGTATGAACTGATTACAGTATTACTGTAAGTAGCATGAAAAAATATATCAAGGGAATGTTCCCATGTCTACTTGCACAGAAGTAGAAAAGGGGAGATACTGGGGATTTAAGGGGCTGGTACATCATACAACTTTTTTCTTATGATGTGGAAGACAATCAGATATTAAATGAAAAAACTAGTTTTAATTCAACTGAAAGTAAGGAACAACTTTTAAACTTAAAATGAACAGAAATCATTTGTTGTACGAGGGTTGCTGTTTCTTTTTTAACCCAACACTTTTTACTATTATCAATATATCTGGATTCGGTTATTAAGATCAACATATTTAACGCCTTTATTTAATACTTACGATATTTTCTTAGATTTAATGATTACCAATATTTTGGTTGTTATGCTTTCGGTTTTGATAGTGGTTGCTATTTACATACTATTCATTATTGTGAAGAACTATATGACTTTAAAACCAACATTTTAAACTAATACCTAAAGTTTTAAAAGTACTAAGTACCAGGAACTCCTAATGTATCATCCAATGCGTATCCAGTGCTTTTGCAAAGGCCGTTTAATGGGATTAGTATTAAAGAAATTGGTGTATAAAGCATCAATTATTAGAAGATGTATTCTTGTTGGCTAAATTAAGAATTGGTTGAAAAATTGATCTAAGGTTTTCATCTGATTTCGGAATTTTTTCTTATAGATTTTGCATGTATTGTCTCGAGTTAAGTAACTGAAGTGTGTAATTTTAAAGTGTGGTTAAGGAAACAGAAAAATAAAATCCAGATAGTATATAGGGTGGGATTAATCCTGCCCTAGTAAAAAATTGTTTTCGACTTATTTAGACATAAAAAAACTTTAATTGTGAAAATTTTAGTTTATATTTATGTGATACGGTCTCTTACAAACGAATCCATGGTAAACACACTGAATAGAGGTGCTTAGCAAGAGTTTTAAGTTTGGAGGAGAGATTTATAGAATGTGTCGATAAAATCTTCCAGTATTCCGACAAATGCGGACAAAGCTAAATTTCCCTGATAAATTTTACCAAGAGTTGACACATGGCGGTGGCATTTGGAACTAACACCCTCCCAACCCAAAACACTTCCTCTTCCCCTTAGCTTCACCCCTAAATGGATATCTTGGTTTTGACGGATTGAACCTTAGATCTTTCACCCACGCAAATGAGCATTGACTAAACAGATATGTGTAATTTATTGAAGTTTTTTTGTTTTTCTTTAGTAGAGAATACACGATCTTAAGTCATCATACATTTAGAACATTGTTTCAACGGGTTTGTATTGACAGCAAAAATACTTTGGTTTCATTTGACATACACTGTAACAAAAAAGAATGTTTTGAGATTTAATAAAAATGGTTTATATTATCTATCAACCACAAAATTTGAATTTCAACAGCTGAAATTGAAGACTAGAGACCATATTGGAATTTCATAATCATTATAGAATATCCAATTTGCTAGAAATAAAAAACGTTAGCCGATACCTGATTTAAATTTTCAACTTGTTGAACAATAAACTAGTTGGATGAAAGTCGACACTTAATTTTTCGGAATTCTTAGAAACATTTATTTGTCTTCCCCTATTTTGAAATTCAGTTTTGATGAAACTTACATAGTCACTAAGTGTAAATCAGTTTTTAATGTAAATAGGCCAGTTCGAGTTCAGGAAAGGGCCATCCTAAACAATGTTCGAGCATACCTGCTTAGAAACGCTAATAAGCAACTGAAAAAAGATGTTTTGAGTAATTTGGCCGCTTCGCGAGTTCCCTATATTGCTCCTGCTTTGATAGACAAACGCATGCGACAAAAGTAGATACAAATTTACTGTCTTTTCAATCAAGTTTTATAGTGAAACCACAAAGTCATGATTGCTTTCGGTGACAGATGGTCATGTAGGAAAATTTGCTTAAAGACCTTAGTCTTTGAGACGATCAGCTAACGCTGAAGGTCGCAAAATAATATTTTGGGTATTGTATGGCTTCAAAGTCAATAACACCAACGGCTTGTTTGGTTCTCCAAACTGCATCCAAGACCATTTGTAGAAAATGCTTTCCATTGTTATCTACTGGTATTTTTTCATGTTTGCTCAAAATCTACATGGGTTATGTGGCTTTTTTTCCAACGTTAAACCAGAGAAATGGAAGCACTGTAGTTAGATTTCCATTCGAAGGGAAGTTTGGGCCGGTTGCACTGGAGACATTATTTCTGATTGATATTATAGGGCAATAAACGTTGGAAAAATAGTATAGTCAGTTTTTAGTTTAAAAATACTTTGAACAGGGTAAGGATCAGATTTGACTGATATGCTCCTCCTAGAGCTGCGACGAGAGCCAAGAGTGGTCAGAGTGCCAAGGGTCTTAGAAAAGACTCAATCCCAGATCCAAAGGACTTTTCAAAAGATTAAAGGGAAGAACTATTTTCCCGGAGCATATTTTGGCACAGGAACATTTATTTCTGTGAAAAAAGTCTGGAGAAGGCCAAATAAATGTACGAATGGGAATAGAATGACATGACCTGAACACAATAAAAACATACTGCGCTTGCTTGTTGTCAACAGGGCACATCAGCAATATCTAAGAAACGGCTAAGGGTAATAAATTGAAATTTAGGGGTTATGCTGAGGGAGGGGGTAGTGGTGTTAGTGGTACTAAAAGGTGATCGGTGGATGATAAGCCCCCTTGCATTTTTTAGATGTCAATACTGATCAATATATTGTGTGATTTTATTCAAAATAGGCTTAAGGGCTAGTAAATATGCCTTGGGGGATGCAATGCCTTCCCCCAAAAGCCCCCGGAGCAAGGATTGTAAATTATACCACTTCCCTTTTTATTTCAATTGATCGACTCGTCGTTTGGAAAAGGGGAGATGTTTTATTCTGATTGTGTTCGAAACGTTTATATGTATCAAAGGGAAACTTTAGGGAATGATGAGGGACATGTTTACCTAATCAAAAATTAATGTGTCCATCAAAATTTTCAGAAAGGCGTATGTGCATTATCTCGAAAATGGCTGAACGCTTTGACTTTAAACTTTCAGGGCAAGTTGAAAATGATGTGAGGATAATCACCCCCCCCCATCTATGCTCTATCCCAAAAATATCTGATAAAAATTTTGGAATAGCCCTCTTGTTCAAAATAGTCAAAAAGTAAAATTACTATGCTTCCAGGGATGACAAAACCCCTAACAGCCCCAGAGGCAAGTGTTTAACGGTACATAAGTTGCCCCTTACACGAAGGTAAGTTAAAATCAAAACAAACTATTTTGCAGGAGGGATGTCAAAAGGAGAGAATAGTAATATCTAAGGAATGTCCAGGGCTACTATGTTTAAACTACAAAATATTGTTGAATGGAAAGTTGAAAAAAATGGAAGGCCACAAGTCCCCTCCTTCTTCTTGCACATTTAGATATTCTCCTTTACACTGATACATATATTAAAACGTCGTTTTATTCAAAATAGTCACAAGGTCTAATAGCTTTGTCTTCGCAGATGCCATGCCCCTAGTGATCCCATGGCAAGGATTGTAAATTATTCAATCAGTCCCTTTTTAACATGCAGTATTGATCATTCGAAAAGGGGGGAGGGTTTGCTCCTATATGCGTCCAAACATATTAAGGGTATTGTGGTGAAATGTCGGGAATATTGAAGATGATGTTGAGATAAATAAATAAAATTATCTGCATCCAAGATATTGAAAAGACATACCTGCAATATCTTAGGAACTGGTAAAGTTATTAACTTGAAACAATCTTGGCCACTAGTACTGCTACGGTGGCTAAAAATGCGACTGCAACAGGGATTACTACTGACTGCGAAAAACTCTGACTGCTAACGTTTGGCACTTCATGTACTTGTAGCTACTTCCTGGGAACAGACTACTTCCATGCTGATTGTCAAAAAGGTTGATCAACAATATCTCAGGAGCAGCTGAAGGCAATAAGCTGAAACCTTCAAGGAATGCTTAAGATTTTAAACTAAATCAAAAGACACTATGCGCATCCAGGTTATCAACAGAGTATATCTGCAATATATTAAGAGGGGCTAAGGTTCGGAATATTGAATCAAAAGATATCACGAGCGTCCTTGTTGTCAGAAGGGTGAATCTGAAATATTCCAGAAACGGCCAATGACATTTAGTTGTAATTTTCCGTATATCCTAGGGGGTTTTGAAATAAATGAAGATCACTAATTAGAACTACCAAATTAGAATCAGATATTTTAATTTTTATGCCGGACATAAAAATTTTATAAATATTTATTAAATTAACCGAAACTGGTGGCCAAAATAGAACAGGAATTGATTTTTTTAAAATCAAAGAAATGTAATGGGCCATATTAAGCTAAAGATCAGCAGAAATTATGTCCTATTATAATTCAACCTAAAAAAAACTAAAATCACAACTAAAGAATAATCTAAACCTAAAACAGATAGAAATTTAAATACACGATCACAGATAACATAGAGATAGCTGGTGCTAATATAGATTAATAAATAAATCTCAAAACAAGTGAAACCAACTTGAATATTTAAGTCAAACTTAAAACAAACACAAATTACTACAAAAAATAGTTTTGCTACTGCCTCTTCCCCCTTCCCTAACCGTAAAAAAAGGTTTTTATGTTATTTACGCTGCACTGGAAACAAATAAATTACAAATAATATTTTATGTTTACACTATTGAAAAAAAAAATTGCAGTGAAATAAAATTTTGAATTGTTGAGTTTCCATAAAGTAATATTGTTATACATAATATCTTCAGTTTGTTTTTGGTAGTAATTTCCAGTTATCTTAATTATTACAGTGATTTCGTATTTATTTTTCATCTATTTTTAGAAAAACAAAATTATAGTGTTCAAGATATATATGGTTTTTGATAAAACGCAAATGACACAACAAACCTTAATCTCTTACTTTTATGAATTGAAGAAACGGAAGAAGCCAAACTGAGTTTTTACGTAATTTTTATTCGTTTTAAAATAGACTTGAAAATTCGCTTTAACTTCTGCTCGTTTTGAGATTCGTTTATTAATCTACATTAGTACCTGCTATCTTTATGTTATCTATGATGGTTTATTTTAATTTATATTTGTTTTTCATTTCATTTATTCTTTAATAGTAATTTTGGTTGTTTTGAGGTTGAATTATTGTAGGAATTTATTTTTACTGGTCTTAAGTATATTGCAGTATTAGCAGAGTTTTTAACTAGTTTTCTTATTCATTTAAATTGTCAAAGGTGTTTTTCTATAGGGTGTCGGCTCGTGAGCTGCTTCAAACAGGCAAAATTGGCTACTTAGGTCTACTTTTGCAGTATTAGCTGAGTTTTTAACTAGTTTTCTTATTCATTTAAATTGTCAAAGGTGTTTTCTATAGGGTTTTGGCTTGTGAGATGTTTCAAACAGGCTAAATTGGATACTTAGGTCTACTTTTGCAGTATTAGCAGAGTTTTTAACTAGTTTTCTTATTCATTTAAATTGTCAAAGGTGTTTTTCTATAGGGTGTCGGCTTGTGAGATGCTTCAAACAGGCTAAATTGGCTACTTAGGTCTACTTTTGCAGTATTAGCAGAGTTTTTAACTAGTTTTCTTATTCATTTAAATTGTCAAAGGTGTTTTCTATAGGGTGTTGGCTTGTGAGATGTTTCAAACAGGCTAAATTGGATACTTAGGTCTACTTTTGCAGTATTAGCAGAGTCTCTAATAAGTTTTCTTCTTCATTTAAATTCTCAAAGGTGTTTTCTATAGGGTGTTGGCTTGTGAGATGTTTCAAACAGGCTAAATTGGCTACTTAGGTCTACTTTTGCAGTATCAGCAGAATTTCTAATAAGTTTTCTTATTCATTTAAATTATCAAAGGTGTTTTTTATAAGGAGTTGGCTTGTGAGATGGTTCAGACAGGCTAAATTGGCTACTTAGGTCTACTTTTGTAGTACCAGCAGAATTTCTAATTCTGCACATACATTTCAAGTAAGAAAAATACTTATCTCTATAGTCAGAATTGCATCCTGAATCCAAAGTTATTGTGCATTTGCATCAGAAAGGAAATTCATATTCACCATATACAGACCTAGCCTATACCAATTCAGGGTATATATTTGCACGTTAGTGAGTATATGTGTATGTATGTGTATGTGTATGTATATGTGTATGTATGTGTGTATGTATATGTATGTATATGTATATGTATATATATATATATATATATATATATATATATATATATATATATATATATATATATATATGTATATATGTAAGCCCTATAGATAGGTAGAGTAGCTCCATAGGAGGCTTAGGCCAAGTAGGACCTTTTCCCAGTGGGGTCCATAATAGAAACTGGGAAACCCTCCCCTGGGGGTAATAATTTCAGGTGGAGGAGGAAGAAGGCCCCTCAAATGTACACTCAGCAGGGCCAACTGCCGTGTTCACGCGTCAGATGAGTTACAAACCTTCTCCCAGTAATGGGTTAAATTGCATGGTGAAGCAGAACACCATCGTGGGAGGATCCTCTATAGGAGGACAACTGCGGCAGGGCGTAAGATCCAGATTTATGGACAACGGCCTCTGTAAAGGGCTGCCTCGACCCTTTCGGGGTACCTGCAAGACTGGGAAACTTGCGGTCAATTTTTCCCACTTGAGGAGTGGCGCCCCTCGAGGAAATTATAGCCTAGTAAACAACACAGCACTCGTACGGGATTCTGATTATTGGATAATTTTCTGGGCTTGGTTTGTTTTGATGGGCTTTTTCGGGCTGAAAAACCTCTTCCTAGCTAATTTATCTACTATGGGCTGCCTCCCCGTAGTAGCATAATATTTGTAGGCATGAATATATAATGTGTCGGAGGTAATAGGCTTGGGACTGTCTGTGCAGGTTTTCGACTCTTGTAGATAGAAGAGCATCGCCAAGTGCTGAAAACCATGTTGTAACCAAGATGGGCCCAGGATTGCACAAAGCCTCCAACTTACTGGAGGTCCCAGGGACTTCTTGCTGTCCGGTTCTAAGCCGGCTTAAGCGCTTCGGTGTAGACTTGAGAAGATATGTTGGTCCCCATCCTGCACTGGTATCCGGGATCACTGCTTTTCTTGAGGCCAAAATAATTTCAAAGATTTAAAGAACATGAAAATTGGAACTTGGAATGTTACGACGTTAAAAAATGACTATCGCATCGACATTTTGACTGACGAATTCAGACGGTTTGAACTGGATTTATTAGGAGTTTCAGAAACTCATATCCCAGGGGTAGGAAGCATGAAATTAGGTGACATAGAATTTGTTTACTCAGGAAGGAAGGATGGGGTACATAGACAGGGAGTAGGGCTCATGATGAATAAGGAAGCTGCTAAGTCTTGTTTAGGCTGGGAAGGTATTAATAATAGAATACTAATTGCTCATTTTATGACTAAAAAGTTTAGGGTATCAGTTATAGTAGTATATGCCCCCATTGAACCAACTGATGGAGATACTAGTGACTCAGATGAATTTTACTTACAGTTACAGGAGCAAATAGACAGGGTACCAGGTAGAAATATGGTGTTTTTGCTAGGAGATTTTAATGCCCAGGTTGGTAGAAATAGGGATAGATGGTATCCTAGCCTAGGTAATTTTGGTGTAGGAAAAGAAAACAGTAATGGCTATTGGCTTTTGCAATTTTGTAGGTATAACAACCTAGTTATAACCAATACGGTGTTTGGTCACAAAATGGCCCATAAGTTGACATGGTATTCACGTGATGGTAAGATAGCAAACCTTATTGATTATGTTATTGTAAACAGAAGACTAGCAGGATCAATACAAGATACTAGGGTGTATAGGAGTGCCGTTATTGATGTTAAAAGTAAAGATCACCATCTAGTAGTGTCTAAGGTTAATTTAAAGCTGAAATTTCGGAAGAGTAACTCCCTCCCGGAAAGTTATGATGTTGGTAGACTTCAGGATGAAAATCTGAGAAAAAAATTCCAGGAACAGTTGAGTACTAAACTTGAGGGTTTAAAATTTGACAATGTGGAAGATGGATGGAATAATTTCAGAAAAACAATTTGTGAAGTTGCTGATGGTGTCCTAGGGAAGAGTGCTAAGACAGCAACTAGGAATATTAGTGAAAAAGCTTTAGGTTTAATAGAGAGTAGAAGGGGTTTGTATAAGAATTATCTGAGTGATAGGTCGTATGAAAACAAAAGGAATGTAAAGAAAGTGGAGAAAGCATTAAAATATGAACTAAGGAGATGTGAAATGGAGGCGATGGATAAAATTGCTGAGGATCTGGAAGATGCGGCTAGACGGCATAATAGTAAAATATTATACTGGCATGTTAATAAATTGAAAGGGGGTAGCCGATCCGGACTAGTCCCAGTTAAAGATAGAAATGGGGTCACAATTAGTGATAAGGAAAAAGTTAAAGAAAGATGGGTGGAACATTTTGAGAATGTGCTAAACCGAGATACAGTTGCAGGAAAAGATATAGATGAAAATGAAAAAGTTTGTGATACCTTGGATGTGAAGGAAGATTTGTTTAGTGAGGAAGAATTAGCGACAGTACTAGAAGGATTAAAAAATAATAAGGCCCCAGGTGCTGATAGTATGATTAATGAGTTCCTTAAATATGGTGGCTCTGAGGTTAGGAATAAGCTACTGAAGATTATGAACATGATTTTTGAAAAAGGGGAAGTACCCAATGATTTTAGGAAAACCTTAATTAAACCACTGTATAAGAAAGGTGACAAGAGTGAATGTCGGAATTATCGAGGCATTAGTCTGGTCTCTGTAGGTAGCAAATTACTGAGTAATATGATACTTTTTAGACTGAGACATGCTGTAGACAAAGTTTTAAGGGAAGAACAATGCGGTTTTAGAAAAGGTAGAGGATGTGTCGACCATGTTTTCACTCTTAGGTTAATAATTGAGAAGTCCCTTCGTTGTCAAACACCTTTGGTCCTTAGTTTTATCGATTATGAGCAAGCTTTCGATTCTGTTGATAGAACAGCGTTAACAAAGGTCTTATCGTTATATGGTATACCAGAAAAATACATTAAAGTGATTTGCGCTATGTACGAGAATAATACTGCTGCGGTTAAGGTAGGAAATGAGGTTAGCAACTGGTTTTGTATTAAATCAGGAGTTAAGCAGGGTTGTGTTCTATCCCCCTTTATATGGATCATTTTGATGGACTTCGTCTTAAGGAGCACAGGAAAGGCAATTGGAGACCATGGAATCAAATGGGGAGGAAGAACGCTCCTGGACTTAGATTATGCTGATGATTTAAGCATATTAGATGAAAGTGTGAGCAAAATGAATGAATTTACAGAGGTTTTACGAGTTCAGGGTGCTAAAATAGGCTTGAAAATTAATGTTAAGAAGACTAAGTCACTAAGGTTAGGAATAAGTGAAGATGAACAGGTGACCTTAGGTAACGAAAAGATTGATCAGATTGGGAGCTTCAGTTACCTTGGTAGTATTATTAGTAAAGATGGTGGGAGCAGTGAAGATGTTAAAAGTAGAATAGCTAAAGCTCAGGGTGTTTTTTCACAGTTAAAAAAAGTTTGGAAGAATAGAAAGATAAGCCTACAAACCAAGATTAGAATATTGGAAGCTACAGTGATGACAGTGGTCAAATATGGTTCTGAAGCATGGACACTCCGAAAAGCAGATGAAAATTTACTAGATGTTTTCCAGAGAAATTGCCTACGGATTGTTCTGGGTACCCGGCTGACTGACCGTATTTCAAACAGTAGGTTGTACGAAAAGTGTGGTTCAATCCCGCTTTCTGGGGCTATAATGAAAGAAAGGTTGAGATGGCTAGGCCACGTTCTACGGATGAAGGATGACAGATTACCGAAGATTGTCCTTTTTGGCCAACCGTCTGGGGCTACACGGAAAGCAGGTCGTCCTTGTCTGGGTTGGGAGGATGTCATAAATAAGGATTTAAAGGAAATGGGAACTTCCTGGGAGGGTGTAAAGAGGGAGGCTTTAAATAGATTAGGTTGGAGGAGGAGCGTGCGTAGCTGTGTTGGCCTCAGGCGGCTTGGTGCTGCAGTGAGTTATTAGTAGTAGTAGTAGTAGTATGCTTTTTAATTACTCAAAAGTAAATGACACAATATGCCTTAGAACTTTTACAGTTAGAGGGGGGAGTACAAACCCTTTGAAAAACTTCTGTTTGTAGTGATTCTTATGCGTTTTAAGTTTGACTTGAAACATTTGATTTGATGTTTACTCGTTTTAAGATTTATTTATTCATGTATATCAGTATCTCTTATCTTTAATTTGATCATTTACTCTATTTTCTGTTCGTTCCTGGTTTAATTTTTCCTAAATTGTAATTTCTGTTCGTTTCCAGTTTGAAATATTTTCGATTTCATGTTACTGCTGGCCTGAAGTTATGGCTCTTTACTTTTCTTTGAAAAATTCAATTTCTGAGACCTGCAACAGGTACCTGCAGCCTTTCTACAGTGCGAATATTTCTCATTATAGTCAGTAGTATTTCGGTCCTCACAATTTTTTTTCAATTCGATCCTTACCCTTTTGATCAAAATTTAAAGAAACTTTTTTCCAACTGAAAGCAACACAAAAACCTAAAAATGAACAGAAATTTGACGTAATTGAAACAAACCTTGTTCTACAACAGTAAGTAACCATACATGTATGAGCAATGGTACCGTTGAACTGAGAAACTGCTTCACCACTATTGTTACCACGAACATAAATGCATTTATTTCCAGAAAGTTGGGCTGCTACTAGTAGCAAACTCCTGGTCAATACAATACCAATATGAGCCTGAGTTTCAACTGTCTATCTGGCTAAAAAAAAAAACAAGACTAATTGTTGCTTAATATTGTAATGAAATAATTAGTTCCAATAACAAAAATAATCACAGTTCCACTGAAGACCAAACACTGACTCTTGTTGAAAATTGGAAGAAAAATTTTTATCTAAGGACTAGGAATTGAACTCATTTGCCGTAGCAGTAGGAAGATAGTTCAGAATAAGTGCAATATCGTTTGCAGCAATCATCAACTACACCACGTCGTACTCGCGTGCTCATAAATATATTTTCTTCTTCATTGTTGATGTTTGCGAAATAGTTGGCAAACGATGGTTCATCACTGTCAGTAGCTGCAACAAAAAACACAGTATGAATAACCTTTAAGAAAAATAAATAGCCTACAAGAGTAAATACGGCCACTAGAACTTCACTGCTAATATCCTTAGTAAGAGAAAGAATTTGTTGTCTTAGCTGAATTTGTTTCATATGGCGAAAGAATGTGAAGTGTAAATAAACATTTCCGGGTGACGCAAGAACACACTTAATTTCAAGGAAAGATAAAAAGGAGTTTAGAAGGAATTTGTTAATAACAGCAGAAAAGCTTTGGGGGAGGGGCAGGATTTGAATAGAATTGTGAGACCTTCCAATCATTTGCAGGTGAGATATACCTCAATGGAATAAAATATTTCTATATTTGTGATATAAAGAAATATTGTTACATATGCAAACAAAACACATATTAAAGTCATTATCTGAGTTTTTTAATGAATTTTATCGTGATACTTACTTACATACCCTCAAAGCCTCCAGAAGGCACGGGTGTTATTTGCACTTAACAAGAAACTAAATACATTGTTTACGTCTTGTTTAGCCACTTGTTTTCTTTCTAATTTGAAACATGAACAGCTTGAGTAAAGCAATAAGTATTGTAATTAAAGTTACTTAACCGTAGAAGATTGAGCTAGACGCTTACGGATAGACACAATGTTCACAGAAGAAAATTAAAAAATAAATTTGTAGGGAAAATTAGTTTTGATGTTCACGCAGAAAAACAACGCATAGATTAACTGAGCAAAGAGATGAGATGGAATAAAATGGAAATTTAGGAGCTTGTACCATTTTTGAAGAAAAATATAAAAACGCAACAATTGCGGCCAAGTTGAAGCGTTGAAAGATACTGCAAGCTGTTAAAATTGCTTCTTTTAGTTATCTTCTTTTAGGCAAAAAAGGCTAAGAAATAGTACAAAGCAGTCAGTTCTGTTATTTAACAAAAAGTTAAAAAATGAACTTACAGTGAATACTTCGCTTCCCTGGTCCAGCATAAGAACCCTTGCAGATCATTTTCAAAGCATCTACAAGATATCTTCCACATAAAGGCTTGCTTCTCTTTTCCATTGGAACATGGAACCTTGGTGAAATCGGTCGGTGGTAAGCCATGATGTCGTTATCTCGAGATGCTAGCTCTGCCGTAATTTCTTGATCTGAGTCAATTTCGTAGGTAAGCCCTGTTGTGGCATAAGCAGCAAGAAGTGTCACTACTATGGCAGGTGCATGCATCTGTAAAGAAACTATATTAACATAATGGACTGCATATTCTTGAGCACGAAAAAAATAGTTTTACTAATCGGAAATAATAAACTTAAACATTTAGCTCCCAAACTGTCTTCTTGTAAATTAGCTCGTTAAGTTGTTTTGAACACAGACATAGCTAAGATGGAAGCACTAAGAAGTTACTACAGTAAACCTGACCTTTAGACAAGCCAGAAAATGCCAGTTACATCTCATTAGCGCAACCACCCGTTAATACATTGTTTCCATAAAAACTTAATACACTTGCGCATTGTCAAGCTACATAATTTTCTAACATAGCTTTTCCTGGTCTCTTACTTTTTCATAAATTAAAAATATATAAATTTAAGACCCGGTTTCGTCTCAAAGAAGACACCATGAAGAAGGTGACGAAGCTATAACGAGCCATCTTAAAAGAATTACTTTGGCCCTGCTATTGGTAAAGTCGTTGTTGGGAGTGAGTGACACATCAAAGGGACCATTCTAAAAGAGATCAGTAAAAAGAAGAAGTTTTATTTGAATATCAGGACTTACAACAGAACCATAGCAGCATTTTTTTCATGAGTAAACGGGTATATGTTGTTATTACGATTTTTCATAAACCTTGTATATAGCCTATTTAATAAATATAAACATAAATTTTAAACTTTGAAATAATTTGTAGACTGAAATCGACTTTATTAAGACATTTGGCACTTGAAATTTAAAATATAAAACAGATATTTATGCATCATTACTAAGCAAAGCGTTTGTAACGTTTCAAGGACGCTTTTTTTTGTAGGACATATATATACCCCATGGCAAAACAGTTTAGGTCTCACACAAACGGGAAGAGGACAGTGAAAAAAAACACACAAAACATTCGTGTGAAATTGAGGAGCTAAACTTTATACTTTGTGGAGGGGTTTGTTGGCATAATTAGGTAATTAACTGAGCATCCCATACTGTCAATATGCCAAGAAACGTAAAAGCTCGTTATTTACTAATGATCTTAATAATTATCATAATTGTTCCATACACAGTTAACACATAAAAATAAAAAACGAGCCAAAATATAAAATAATAATTTATTGTTACTTTAATTTAAGGCTCTATTTATCTCTGCAATTTTTATCTTCTTAAAAAGAGTCATGCATTCGATATCCATCCAAAATTTAACCAAATAAATAGTAAAATTCCCTGAAATTACCTGTTATGTGCCACTGAAGTATATTGCCGTTTAAAATACATGAAATATTTTTCTCGAAGTCAAAGTGCGCATTTACATGCTGACGTGCATCTGCGTCAGAACACAAGGTGGCTCCCTGTCCCCAAAAATTTAATACCCTTGAATCCTTGAAAGCGTAACCTGTTGGCCACTCCATTCACTTTATCAAAAACACTCGTAACCAAAAATTGACCTTTTTAGTTGATTCCAAAGTCATTTATAAATTGTCTTCCCACAAAACCATCTCCAGGAGCGAAACCTTGATTCCATAATTTCTGTTTATTACCATTTCCAATAAAAAATCATGGAAATTATATTTATTATCCGCCACTTTTCATAAACATTCTCCTCTTCTTTTTGATGCATTTAAACAATATTTCTTGTTCAAAAATGGAGCTTCTATGGAGTGGCTTGAAGGGCATTTTCAATCTCGCATACGTGGTAATACTTGTACATGTTGTGCGTTCAAAATGTATCCACGCTCATCTTAGCGCCAAGCTGACGACGACATATTTCTTTCCAGAGATGGTAGCTCAAGGGTTGTAGGGTCCATAATTTCAAGCCAGTGTCGATCTTAGCGTCCCCCCAATTTCTTATACCCCCAATAGGCTTTAGGTCAGCACGAGCCATATATTCTTTTATGTTCATGCTTTTTTCTTCTTCTATGCTGGTAGTTGAAAGCATTTGAAGCATTTTTTGGTAATGTGCTCTTCTGATCTCCGTATTTTGTGGCGAAACTACCTCAGACACCTTATTTTAACAACATCAGAGACAAGTGGGTGATCCCCACTTCTTCTCCTGATCTCTTCGTTCAAGACTCTGTCTACGAGATGAATGCCTAATATATGTCTTAGGAACTTGCGATAGAATACATTTAAGTTTGGCACTTCCGCTGCTTTTAGTGACCAAGCTTCACATCCATAAAAGAGAACAGATTACCATGGCTTCGTAAGCTTAGAGCTTTGTGCATGGAGAGATTTCGCTACACTTCAAAAGCGAGATTTTTAGCTGCTGAAAGACGTTCCAACACGCTGGGGTCACAGGGCTGTCAACCATCCCAGCTGTCGGCATCGTTTTCATCTTTTGTAGACTTATTTGGATGTCATTCAAAAGTGGTCTGCTTCCTACTTCATTAATAATGGCCTGGACAAAGTATGTCCAGATCATCAGTATATTCAAGCAGCGTGAACGAGAAGGACGGGCGCACTTCCACATCCTTATACTTGTCGAGGGCCACGAAAATCCGATCAATGACGAAGTTAAACAAGGTCGGTGACAGAACGCATCCTTGGCGTATATCCTCCACAACCAGGACCATATCGGAAAGCTCACTATCAACTCTAACTTGGACCCTGGTTCCATTGTAGTATGCCATCAACATTCTGATGATCTTCTCTGGGACTATATTCTCTCTCATTGCGACACATATGGTGTCCCCATAGACTGAGTCGAAGAACGTGATGAAATCAATGAAGATTTGGATTGTCCCCTACTGGTGTTTGAAGCGATGTTCTAGGACCTGTCGTAAGCTAAAGATTTCTTTAACTTTAAATCCACGAAATACACATTTGGTATTGATGAATGTTCTCAGACATGTACTTCAACTTCGGACATGTCAACCTTAGACCCTTAGACCTTAGATCCTCCAGAGCCAGGGGTGGCTCATAGGGCGTCTACGAAACCTTACCAGACATCTCGGAGCTGAGCTGCAGCCATGACGTCCTCCCACTGTGGTTGAAGAGGCAACTCCGCATTTCTCAGGTCTCGGTCGTACTGTCGTCGTGAGGTGTGTCTTGGTCGACCTCTTTTTCGCCTCCCCTCGGGACGCCAATCATATACTGTATTCGGGAGTCGATCCTCTGGCATACGGAGGACGTGGCCAAGGTATGTCCATCTACTACGTTTCAGAAGGTCAGTAACTAATGGCTGACCGGTTCGCCGGCGAACTTCTATGCTGGTGACCTTTTCCTGCCACGATATGTTCAGGATTCTCCTAAGGCACATGTTTTCAAAGGCTAGGACACGTTTCTCTAGCTGGGTGTTTAGTTTCCAGCATTCACTAGCATAGAGGAGGATGGACATCACATTGCTATTCAGGAGGCGGAGCTTCAAGCGCATAGAGTATTTACTACTGCGCCAGACTGGTTTCAACTTGCTAAAAGCCGATGTCGCTTGTCCAATTTTCCTATTGATTTCGTTGGCTATTTCACCATCGTATTCGATCCAACTCCCAAGATATTTAAATTCTTTGACCTGCTCAATAGTTTTATTTTTGCATTTTAATATGAGTGGGGAGTCAGATGTGGCCATACTCTTTGTTTTACTGACATTTACTGCAAGTCCCATTTTCTCGGCCTTTTCGTCTATGGCGTCGAGTAGCAGCTGCAGTCGCAGTTTCGCTTCTTCAAGAAGAACAACGTCATCTGCAAAGTCCAGATCGGAGATCAGTCGGCTGCTAATCTTCACTCCAATGCCTGAAGACTGCCGTAGAATATAGTCCATTACAATGACAAACAGAAACGGGGATAGGACACACCCTTGTTTGACGCCAGACATTATCTTGAAGAAACGCGTGTCCCCATTTTCTGTGCGTACACAGCATTCACTATCCTCATATAGTGCGATTATCATTTTGACTAGTTTATCAGTTACTCCGTAATATTTCAAAATCTTCCATAAAGTGTCTCGGTCAACAGAATCGAACGCCTTTTCAAAATCAATGAAGAGCAGGTACAGCTTTTTGTTCCATGCTCTGGACTCTTCCACCATCAGCCCAAGAATGAAAATAAGATCAGAGCAAGACCTACAGGTCGGAACCCATGTTGCTCTTCCCTGAGATGTGAGTCCAGGGCTGCTCTTAGGCGTTGTAGTATTACTGAGGCTAGTATTTTACCAGGCACAGACGTCAAATTGATGCCCCTCCAATTGTCACAAATTTGTGCATCGCCTTTCTTGAAGAGTTTGACCAGTATACCTCTGGTCCAATCTTTTGGGACTTTTTCATTGTTCCAGATGGCCACTAGAAGAGCAGTCCATACGAACATGCAGGCTCGAAGGGACGCTTTCAGCATCTCTGCCGTGATCCCATCGACTCCAGGTGCACGTCCATTTTTCAGCTTTTTCACAGCTGTCGTCACTTCTACCGTGCTGGGTGGGTCAGCACTTACGTCAATTTGTAAAAATGGCGTATCCGGTACTGTTTCTGGATCATCAGGTCTGGGCCTATTTAAGACTTTCTCGAAATGTGAGGCCCATCTCTCGTCAGCTTTCTGTGGATCCGAAATAACGTCTCCATTTTCATCTTTTACAAGGGATGTACGATTTGTTTTCTTTCCAACTATCTCGTTTGTTAGTCGATAAACCATTTTTGAGTCTCCTTTCTTTGCAGCTTCTTCTGCAAGCGCTGCTTTTCTCTCAATGGCAATTCTTTTGTCTTTCCTGGCACTTCTTTTCACTGCTTTATCCTCTTCTTTGTAGCGGAGCTGTAATTGGGCTTTTTGCTCTGGGCTTGATGTATTCAGGATAAGCGTTCGGGTCTCCTTGCGTTTACTGATGTATTTCCAGGTGTCATCCGATATCCATTCTTCTTTCTTTCTTTTCTTGAAGCCAAGGTTGGCCTTCGCAACGTCATGGTACACACTCTTGACTGAGGTCCATGTATTCTCAACATCAAAGTCATTGGTTTCATCGAGCAGATTTAACACTTCAAATCTGTTATGTAGAGATATGCAGAAGTTTTTGCAGATGTCAGGATCTTTCAGCTTATCGGTGTCAAATTGTTTATGTGTTGCAGTGTTAGTTTTTCGCTTCTGAGCTTTCAGTTTGATTCTTACTTCGGCTATCATCAGGATGTGATCTGAATTAACATCCGCTCCTCGAAAACCCCTCACGTCACATAGGCTACTTCTCCAACGTCTTGACATGAGGAAATGGTCGATTTGATTCTTCGTTCGGCCGTCGGGGGACACCCATGTGTACTTGTGAATCGTTTTATGGTCGAACATACTACCACCTATTATCAAATCGTTGCTTAGTGCATAATCGATTAGCAGTGTGCCATTCTCATTTATCTCTCCCATGCCATGTGGGCCCAGAACTTCAGGGCAGTACTGGCGGTCTGCACCAACTTTAGCATTTAGATTGCCAACCACGCAGAGTACATCATGCCTGGGAACGTCTTTGGTGACCGAGTGTAGCATGTTATAGAAAACATCTTTCTCCTCTTCATCAGCTTCGTTTGTTGGAGCGTAGCATGCGATGATGGTCATTTTTGTGTGATTTGATACGAAGCGAGCTGTCATTATACGTTCGTTAACTGGGTTCCAGTTTGTCATTGCTTTGTGTGCAAGTGGCGACATCAGAAGTCCTACACCAGCGCGGTGGAGGGAAGGGTGACCACTAAATGCCATGACATATCCATCACTGAACTTCTCTAATCCATTTCCAGTCCACCTTATTTCACTGAGAACGAGTATATCGATGAGGTATTGTCTCATCTCTTTAAGAACTTGCTCTGTCTTGGATATCTGGTTCATCGTTCTCACGTTCCGAAAACCCATCTTTAGATTCTGTTTCGCAGTCAAAAATCGGTTCCGGGGGCATGCAGGGGTCGTTATCTGGGGAGGTGATGTATCCAAGGCTGTTGTAGACGTTTCAGTTGCAGTTGTTTTTCCCCTGAGGGTTGCCCCTCAAGGTCCCGAGTGTGGGTAGCAAGCCCACAGCCCAACCCTCCTCATTTGCAGACTTGGGACCGTCATGCTCCCCCGACCTCTGTGAGGCAAGGATCCTTACATGGTTGAGTTAATGTCAAGGACATTGAGTTAATGTCGGACATGTCAAGCGCATTAAGAAAGCGTGAATGTCTAAGACATGTTTCAACAAAATCGTATTTATATTATGGCAAGACCTACCTTAAGATAGTATGAAGATGAAAATATTTCCTCGAATTTTCACTTGGATGTTTGGATCTTCTCCACTTTACTGTTAACTGACTGGAACTATCCACCGTATTACACATTGTTCTTATACAACCTCTTTTCTCAACTCAATGAGTTTCTGACGACATCTTGAACAGACATGAATAATCATTTCTTAATAAATATCAATCAAAATCTCTTACTAGAGCAATAGGTGTTTTTTCCCATCAATGACATGAAGCATTTGTCAGAAGATATTAAATCAAGTTAGGAAATTGATTACCGGAAAAATTTACAAGGATTTGTAAAATTAACAATTTCTCCACTGCAAGAGTTTTCTAATAAAGTTATTTGTTTTATGAGAAAAAATAAAGTATTTCTTATATTATATAGGCATTTTTCAGGGAGAAACTTTTAAGAATCTACAGAATTATCAAAATACTTACCTAGCCAGAGACTGGTGAAAGGTCAGGCAATTATTCCGAATTTAAAGTATTTGGATCCCGCTGTTGTAGTTAATATGAAGGAGAATTCGAGCATCGTATACTTTCAATCTCATGACAACTACAATAAGACTGCAAATAATTTCTCAGTTTTAAAAAGAGGACGATGAATCTGTCACAGATTGACAACCAAGTATACGCTTACGCCCATTACGTCACAAATTGCTATACACAATCTTGTTGGCACAGCGGGTTTTAGACCTATAAATAAAATTATACATTGTTATTACACAGGAAAAACACTAATCAGCTACTGGACAATTCCTAGATCATTTGAATATTTCTCATTTCCTGAAGCTGGAATTCACCTAAATCAAATCTTCCCCTTATCATTAACTAGTAAAAAAATCATCATGCAACAGTCTCAAAGTTAGAATGAATACTGAGGTGCCCAGGATCAAAATCGTATGACTTAGTGACGAAAACGAGAACTTACCGAGCGTTTATTTTAGGGAGAAAGAAGCAAGTGTTCTTTATTAACTGATAATTTCCAATCGATAATATAATGCTTAGAAGTATGCTTTCTGGTGAAGTTATGTTAAGAAACTGAAGACTAACCCCATTTCAAAGGCCGTAGGGTGCCCTCTCCCATCAAGTGTAGTTGTTTAATGATCGAATCTTACCCAAAACCAGGCTCATGGTATCCGGGGTGACGCTATGGTTTTGAGTTTTTGTAGGGGGGGGGATGTAGATAATGTACTGACAAAATTATCCGGTGTGCCAGCAAATGTAGACACATAAGCCGAGTTTAAACGCCAAAGAAGGCCAAAGGTTCAAAGCGTCAGAATCGCCTTCTGACGCCAAGAAATTTTGGTGGGGGAGGCTCCGTTTCCCCCGTAGTTGTCTCCCTCCACAGTAGTCAATAAATTTGCAATCCAAAATGAATAATACACAAATGTTTAGATATACTATTTAGAAAGTTACATAATTATCTAATTTTAACTTCACAGGGTACCCCCCTTCCCCCCTCTCACTGGTTGCTATGGCTCTTAGCTGATATCTCGCTCAAGTTTTGGTTCTAGATTGGACTTCGTTTGAATTTGAGTTTCTTTTGTTATTTTTTTTTTTATTATCTAGCGTGTGTGCGTTTCTCAATGCTTGAACTTATCTAAAGTCTTTTCTTGGCGCTTTAGCTTAACTAAAGTCTTTTTTTTCCTTATCGACAGAAAGCTCAACATCATGAACAATAAAAAAATCACTTTAAAATAAATAAATCACTTTTGTATTTCTTGTGCTTTTTGCTTACATTTACTTGTAGTCAGGGAGCCACTCAACGAAAATGTGTCGGGTAGGTGATCAGTGAGCAGCAGAAGGTTTGGTAACGGAATATGGGGTAATCGATAGCGCTGATCACGAAAATGGGCGTTATATACTCGGCCGGGGGGGGGGTGCTTGACCCCGAAAATTGAAAATTTCGCGTTTTTTTACTATTAAATCACGTTTCGGAAAAATTTCCACAATGATCGCCAAATCTTTCGTAACTGATGCCAGAAGTGACGAGTACAGTAGGGACCATCGCGAATGACCTTGAAACTTGCAATTTTAATTTTTTTTATTCGCGCTGGAAAAGATTTCACGCCTAGATTCAGCTGGTAGCGGATAGTATTATTATCTCAGACAGGAAGATTGCCACTATACTCAACAATGACTTTGGTTACAACTCTCTTTCATTCCTAATCAGAATTATTAGTAAACTTGACAAGATTATTATTCAATAAGCTTGAATAAACAAAAAAAAAGATTACTATACTAACACCTGCTACGGATTTCGTGAACGGCACTTGTTACTACAAAAGTTAAAAAGTAGCTCAGCATATCAAATTATCCATCAAGCATATCAAACTCGTCCATAAAACACTTCCCACCACAGCCACAAAGTAAATCGCAAGGTCTATTTCTAGCACACGAACTTTTTTTTGTACAGTGCTTGCACGAGCAGTACTGGGGGACCACACCTTTTGGAAATGCCAGAAGGGTAGACACAACTGGCCTAACCCCACCAGCTTGAAACATCCAGCCATATTGCAGGGGATCCAGAAACTGTGGCTTTGCTCGATTTGCTTGCAAAAAAATATCCAACTGCAGGTACACGCGCTTAGCATGACACTCAAAGGTAGCGTCAGATGATGGCAAATACTTAAGCTCCCACTTTTGAGGGTACAAATGCACTCTTAATTCATTAAGAGAGGTAAAGTGGTCTGGGTCTTTTCCGTATGAGGCAACAACGACCTTTTTGCAAATCACACTGAATTTTTCTAGAGCCGCAGAGTCGAGCTTTGACTTCTGTATCTCTTGGACAAGCAAAGCAATCGGTTTTTCCAATCCCCATTTCTCGACAGCCTTGGCCACCACTCGTTTTCCTTTAGAAAACATGAAACCCACGGTATCACACCCTGAAAGCGTATGAAGAAGGCAGATGGAGTGAACAAAATCGTTCGGTAAATTGCTGCAAAGCCGATGTATAGGCACTAAATAGCTGTGGAACCTGACATAAACTTTCCGCTTTTCACAATTTGGGTGGTTCCCAAGGAATAACTTGCAGTGATATAGCAAGACGACAACTATGTCTGTGTCATTCGCATCGACCAAAACGACATCGAAATCCCTCTCCAAACAGTCCAACATGTGTAACACAACTCTTGTATCGGCCTCTTCATGGGTACAGCTCAAACGCTCTTCAAAGTTTGTATCAGCATTTCCACTTCTGTTGAGCATCACCACTCTCATCCGGTCTCGAAAGTCTCGTGAGAGGTACACAATGAACCCTGCTTGCAGCAGGTGAACTGAGTTTTCAAACTCACCGAATAGAAGCTCAATCAGTCTTGCCTTTGTCTTGGAATTTGAGAGCAACGAGTTCCAGTCATCTAGGTTTGAGTGTCTACCTAGAGCTACCGGAGACCTGTTTGAACATCCTTGCTGCTCGTGGCCACCACCGCAGTCCTTTAGTCAGATCGCCTTGCCTTCTTCGTCGGAATATCCAAAAATCCCATCATATCTATCTGCAAGGACGTGCAGCTCCTTAACGTTGCTGTTGAAAGACACAAGCGTAGAAAATGTCCGTTTTCCATAGCTCTCAACGGTTTCCGATGGATTTGGTGGATGGCTTCTGAGGTAGGGCATCAAGTCTACCACACTTGAGTGGGTCGACTCACTGCTAATCTCGAGGTTAACGGGCCACTCGCTCAATCTGCTTTTTGTTTTCAAATACTCCAGAAGAGCTGACTTTTTCCTGTCCGAAGCACAACCATTCCAGATATTGCGCTTCTCTGGAATATAGAAGGTGCATATGGAAGAAGCTCATGGGAAAGCAAATTCTTTAGATGGCGAAGTCCTCTTTCGCCTGTAAAGTCAACACTCACCAATACCCTTTTGACAGTTTGAAGTTCAACATTGGTAAGGCTATTCACAGCACTAGAAGTATTGGTTGCTTTTTTCTGTTTCGCCTTCTCATTATTCATGACCTTTACTTTGCTAAAGGCACCTTTTTCACCGTCCTCAACCGCTCTGCTTCCAACAGATCGTACACTGAGGAGACTGTCAGCTATCTCACTATCAACTGTCTCAAGCGTATAAATATTCAGCATATCTTCGTCAGTGGATCGAAAGGGATTGAGCCTGGCTTCCAGAACAGACTTCACTTTATCAACAGCCATGTGTTGCCGCAGAACGAAGGAAGGGTGATCTTCGTGGTGAGAGGAGTCAAACTCAGTCTGAGGAACAATGCGTAGCATCTCAATGAATGTAGACGAGACTGAGGCACAGGACGGAAGAGTTAAAGTCCACTTCACCAGTGCCAACTCATTCATGGTAATACCCGTCATTCCACCTTCCGTTTTTGAATCTAAATTAATGGTAGATTCTACAGCATGGTCTGGGGATATGCAGTTGAATTTTGCATTCCTCCTCTTCACATTGAACAGTCCATTGTGGAATGCCTGATCTACTTCTTGAGGTAAGCCCTGCATCTCAGCCAGGTACTCAATCAAGCAAGTGCCATTCTTATAGTGACCACATGCAACTAAATAAGGAAGCATTTTGCTAGCTCCTTCAAGATGGCCATCCCAGTCACCAGATCTTTCACTGTACAAAAACTGCCACAAAACCAGTACCATTTCTTTGTACTGCTTCCAGAACTTGTGGGTTTCTGAGCGTGCAAGAGAATTCTCGAACCTTTCTAACCACGGGGACAATGCGGTATGTTTTCCTTTAGACAGTTCAAGTTCTCATCACCCTCTCTTGAGATCTTCAAGTTTTGCAGTAAATCTCCCATTTCTTCAAAAATAGTGATGCAAGATGAATCGTCGGATTCTGCGCAAAAATCTTCGAAAGCTTCCCAGTACAGAATGGATATTGCCTTTAGGACTAACGTATGAGCAGCGAGAGCCTTATAGTACGGTTTACCACTCATCACTTTCTTTGCGGTTCCTTCCAACAGAATTCCAGCCTCGTCAATCACCTCTTCTAGACCCGAGCACTTCATTATATGACCGATGGCACCCATGAAGTTCATTAAAATATGAAGACCGCCCATTCTGAGGACAACATCAGAATATGCTTCAGGATTTCTGACTCTCAGAGCATGAACGATTTCACAAGGAAAGCCTACCTTCAGTGTCTACACCTCTTGCATCAAGCTCCACTCAAGTGCAAATCAAGTTTAAGGTCCTCCATAATTTTGTGTTTAGACTCCTTTGCTTGACTTTTTCTATTCAGCTTATCTTGGAAAATCTATCTGGCCGGGTGAACCCTGACGCATTCACACTGGATAGATGCCGCTGCTTATCCGAGCTAAAAATTGGGTCAATCCGCTTTTCTGTAAATAGTTCAAAAACGAGAAGAGTTAGAGAATTTCTGGATCAGTCATTTTGTAGGACAATAAATTTCCTACAGAAGCCATTAAAAAAAAATACACCTCAGTCAGGCAAATTTTCAAGATGGATCAAGATTAATCCAAAAGAGAGATAAATTGTGTTAATTTTTTCGTCGAAATTTTGTGATTACAACTGAACGGAAAAAGATAAAAATGTTTTGAAAAGAGAATATGATTTTTTATTTAATTACCTTCGATCTGAGGTATAGCTGAACAATTTTGGAGTAACCTGTAATTTTTTATCGATTTTAATATAATTTTTGCCAGTTAAGATGGATTTTTAGGGAATTTGAAGAAATGTGGATGTCGCACCCATTGGTCGACTATATAACGCCGATTTTCGTTTTCAGCATGGTCGATTCCATTAGATTGCACACTCAAACCTTCTGCTGCTTGCTGATCACCTCAATCCTTAAATATCAACATTTCTCTCGTGTGGCTCCCTGACCATTGCTTTAATCAAGAGGAATTTGCCAGTAGACAAACGTTTATAGGCATCGTATTATTCAGCTATCATTTGAAATACGGAAGAAATTCATCAAAATTGAAGCTCAGTGCAAAAAAAAAGAATATCACCGAGCACGTACAACAGTTTATTAAGGTAATGTTAAGGAAAATGGTAAGAAAAATTGTTATTTACTTTTTGTCAAACACTTATAAAAAAACGTCTTACTGATTTTTTTCATAAGACAAATCCTTTGATTTCTTATTTATTCTTTGGTCAAACAGATCGTGGTAACGAACTGCAAGTAAGGAGCAACCCGGATCAAAAGTACCCTAAACTCTAAAACACGGAATTTCGTTACCAATATATCACAAAAAGAGTCAGATTCTTATGCTGATCTCAAATATTTAAGTATCATTAAGTTTAGTTCTACCCATCAAAAAATACAACCCTGAGAAAATTTGCCTTATTTTCGAAGAAGAGGGAAACACCCCTAAAAGTCATAGAATCTTAATGAAAGCCCTACCATCAAATTCAGCGTATCAAAAACCTGTATTGTACAGGTTTCAACTCCTATCTGCCAAAATGTGGAATTTGGATTTTTTGCCAAAAGAAAGATCACAAAGACGAGTTTATTTGTTGTTGTATTTTTTTCAGGAGTGATCGCATTGATCCAGAGGTCCTAGAATTCCACGAGAGGGCTCATTCGAACGGAAATTAAAAGTTCTAGTGCCCTTTTTAAGTGACAAAAAACTTGCAACCTAGCCCCCCCAAGCTCATATTTTTCACAAAATCACTGGATCAAAATTTTGAGGTAGACATTTTGTTCAGGATAGTCGAAATATCTGGTAACTATGTCTTTGAAGACGACTTAATCTCCCATAGCCGCCAGAGAAAAAGCTGCAAATTGTAAACTTTGCCCATTGTTTACACTTAGCATTGGTTATTGGTAAGTATACAGACGTTTTCAGGGATTTTTTTGTGGAGGGGGGATGTCGGAGGATTTTGTTACGTGAGAGGATATTTTCATGAGGGAAGGGAATTTCCATGATTTTCCCCAATTATTTAAAAAACAATCAAAAATTAAACAAAAAAGAAGATTTTTCAACTGAAAGTAAAGAGTAACATTACAACTTAAAACGACAGAAATTGTTGCTTATATGAGGGGGTTCGTCCCCATGTCAATACCTCGCTCTTTACGCAAAAGTACTGTCAGTATTTTCAAAAGAGCTATTTATTTTAATTAAACGGTCTTTGTGATTCACGGGTCATTCTTCAAGAATTGGAACAACACTCAAACTTTAGCCTAAAGAGGAAGGTATTGAAGAGGAGGTGAACTCCCTCATATTTTGTATATGAGGAAGTTCACCCCCTCGTCGATACCTCGCTCTTTACGCTAAATTTTGAATTTTGTTAAATAATAGCTGATATAAGCAATAATTTGTTTGTGTTATTTTCTGGCCAATTTTAGCATTTAATTTTAATTTTAAATTAAAATCATAATTATGATTTTATCAGATAATAAACCAAAAATATTGTATATCTTCGGTTTGTATTTGCTATCAAATAAAAAAACAAGATTTTACCAACCAAAAGTAAGGAATAACATAAAAACTTAAAACAAACATAAATTAGTAAGTTATCTTTCACTCGATTCAGTCATTTGAGAATTACTAAACTTCTGACTTTCATTTTCATAAAAATAGTTTCGACCTCCCTGGCTGTTCTGTTAAAATGCCTTACAAAATTAGTTCCACAAATATCGGCAATTTAAGTTTCGCGGGAGAGTCTTTCCATGGAGAGATTTCTCGTGGCGAAGGAAATTTTCCATGGAGGGGGAGCTGGATTTCCCGAACTTATTTGAAAAACGATCACAAATTAAATGAAAAACAAGATTTTCAACTGAAAGTACAAAAGCAACATTAAAACTTAAAACTAACAGAAAATATTACGCATTAATGAGGCTTGTATATCCTCAATAGCTCGCTCTTACACTAAACATTCTTTCTCAACTTAAAAAAGAGCACTTTGAATTAAAAGTAACGTTGGCAATGAAGGGAGGCAATTAATGCCAGGTTTTTTCTCACTCAATTGGACTATCTGACTTCTACAATTTTCTACAATTAGCCTAGACTTGATGCCTACAACTATTCTATTTTAATTCAAGTCGATTTTTAAATTGAAATAGAATAGTTGTGGGCATCATGTCATGGCTAATTGTACAAAAAGCCAAGACAGATAGTCCAATTGAGTGAGAAGAAAAACCTGGCATTAATGCCCCCCCCCCTCACTGCCGACGTTACCATCTCCCACTTATGCTATACCTCTCATGTCTCTCCGCAATAAAAGTAAAGTAAGTAAATAAGACGGCACTAGACCCTTAAGGTCTAAACCGGCGGTGCTGATCTCCGTTTCATGGCCCTTCAGCCAGGAAGTGCAAAGGGGGGTAGGGGGCTAACCATCATGTGCTTTAGCATACCCTTCCTGCATACCTTCCCAAGATTTAGAGCTGGGTCGACTCTGGCTGAGCTTACAGAGTCACGCCATTGATCGCCGTCCAAAACTAAATAACTGGTCACAACTAGGATTGAACCCGTGCCCCGTGGACACAGAATTCCCACACTAGTGCGCCAACCACTTAGCCAGGACTCCCCAATGCCAAACTAGAGTCAATCTGTTGGAGGGTCTCCCTGGCTCGGCACGCTGGGTTCTTTCATTATAATTAAAAATTTCAATTATAATGGAAAATTTTCTATTATGCCACTCCACGAGTGTTCTTTTTTATTTACTTGACTTACTTGACTTAAGTCTCCTGCCAGGCACTGCTCAGCGTAGAGAGTGACGTCTGCCTCCTCCACCCACTTCGGTCCATGGCGAGTATTTGCTCTTCGCCCTGTCTGATGTTTGCCATCGCCAAGAACTCGGACAGGCTGTCGGACCAACGTTTCTTCGGTCGGCCGCGAGGTTGCTTCCAACCAACTTTGATAGGGTCGAAGTCATAGATCATCTTTGCGAGTAGATGTGGTGGCATTCGAAGCAGATGCACGAACCATCGTAAGGCTCGCTCAGCTGCTTGAGTCGAAAACCTAGACTGCTTTGTGAGCTGCAGAAGCTTTTCATTCCTGACGAAGTCGGACCATCGTAGGCCCTCAATCCTCCTCAGGCTCTTTGCATGAAATACGTCTATTTTCTTGAGGGTTGCAGCTGATGCTTGCCATGTCTCAAATCCGTAAAGCATCACAGAGCCGACTAGAGCGTTGAAGATCCGCAGTTTCGTTGTGCGACTGATATTTGGTTTTCGCCAGAGGTGACGATTCAGTCTACCCATGACAGAAGACGCTTTAGATAATCTTGCCTGCAGCTCGGGGAGAAGTGAGCCATTTGAAGAAATTACGGAGCCCAGGTAGGTGAAGTCTTTTACAACCTCGATGCTAGTGTGCTGTCCAGCCTAACTGGACAGTTAACAGCAGGAGAAGACGGGTCTATGGCCATAATTTTAGTTTTGTTCCAGTTTATATGCAGTCCTACATTGGCAGCCTCTTCTCGCAGAATTCGGAGTGCTTCCAGCAGCTGCTCCATGAAGTCCGCCAGAATGGCCAAGTCATCGGCAAAATCGACATCTGTGATGGTAGGATCTCCGAATTTGAGCCCAAAGCTGAGACGTGAAGTGGTTTTTGTCATAACATAATCTATGATGACATTGAAGAGCTCGGGGGCCACTGCACATCCTTGGCGTACCCCTGTCGTGATTTGAAAGAACGGGCTGCGCCGACCATTAACTTGTACACAGCTCTCCGTCCCATGGTGCAGTGCCTTGAGAAGTCTGCAATATTTCTCGGGTAGGCCAGTCAACTCTAGAATCCGCCAAAGAGCTTTTTGATCGACTGAGTCAAATGCAGCACGGAAGTCAACGAAGGCATTAAATGCTTTCTGTCGGAACTCTCTGGTCTTCTCTACTATTTGTCGAATCATGAAAATCTGCTCGATGGTTGAACGATAAGACATAAAACCAGCTTGCTCCGGTTGCCGGATTTTTCAAATGATCCTCCGACATCGATCCAGCAGGACCATTGAAAACAGTTTGCCAGGGACTGACAGTAGGGTTATTCCCCGGTAGTTGTAGCAGTCACTTCTCGAGTCTTTTCTCTTCCATAAGGGGATGATGACACCCTTCCTCCAATCGTCGGGAATTATCTCTGTTTGCCAAATTGTAGAGAATAGGGTGTGTAGAAACAGGAACATTGCAGGACCTCCATATTTTAGCAGGTCTGAGTTTAAGCCACAGATACCAGCAGCTTTATTATTCTTGAGTCTTTTTATTGCATGTCCAATTTCTGAGGGTCTGAAAGGCTCATCTGGAGGAACATCTGTTCCAGGTCTTTGACTGCAAGGTTGGCTGGGACTATCATTAGGAGGCGCAGATGGACCAGTATTGTTGAGTAGCGAACAGAAGTGGTCCTTCCACCGCTCAAGACAAGAACCTTCGTGAGAGAGAAGTGAACCATCTCTGGACAGAACGGGACCCAAGGTGGGAGTTTTATTTTCAGCGAGGTCTCGGAGATGCTTGAATAGACTGCCCATGTCTTACTTTTTTGCAGCTAGCTCAATTTCATTGGCTTTCCTTGCAACAAGCTGGGTTCTATCCCGGTGAATTGAGTCTATTCCGCATTACATTGAGCCTCTGATATGTGGTCATGTCCCCAAGAAGTCTTGCCTTCCGTCTTTGCTCTATGACTTGCAGTGTTTCATTAGTTAGCCACGATTTCTTTGGATAACTCCTCTTGCCAAGCACTAGTTGTGCTGCTTCACTGGTCTGCAATTTAAAATGCTTCCAGAGATCTTCGCTGCTATTAGGTGAGCCAAGGGCCTCGAAGCGATTCGATATCTCGATACTGTACTTCTGGCGAGTATCTGGTTCCTTTAGTTTCCCAATATCTGCAGCGACGAGTTTTCTTTTCGATCGTTGTGCATGGAGGCGAAGCCGAAGATCGGCACACACAAGCCTATGGTCTGCGGTTCCAATCTCTGCTGATCTGTAAGTTCTGCAGTTCTTCACCAATGATCTTCAGCGTTTGGACATAATGACGTAGTTAATCATCTTCTTTGTACGACCGTCATTACTATACCACGTGTACTGATGAATAGTTTTGCGTTGGAAGTAGGTGTTTACAATGTAAAGGTCGTGAGATCGGCACAGTTCAAGTAAGCGGAGTCGTTAAGTGGGTCTGGGGATACAGGACCAATTGTGCCACACCATAAACCCATATCATCGCGCACTGTCGCATTAAAGTCACCAAGGAGAAGAGTTATATAATGGGGGGTACTGTTGCAAGGCATCTGGACAAAGTAGAGTAGAAATCCTCCTTAGTCGCATCATCAGAATCATTGGTCGCGGCATAGCATACGATGACAGTCATCTTGCCATGCTTTTGTCCAAAGCGGGCCTTCATTAATCTGTCAGATACAGCTTCGTGTAAAAGTAAGGCCTTTCTTGTAAGGCTATTTAGTGCAGGGCCAATACCATTCCTTCTCGAGCTTCCTTAAGACCAGAGCAATGAGTCACTGTTACCTATTCGCTCTTCTCCGCTTCCGGTAAGACGTGTTTCTGCAAGACCTGCAATTGACACTTTTTTCTTGCGAAGTTCTTCAGAGAGTAGGTTCTTTGACGCAGGTGCATTCAAAGTCAAGACATTCCAGGTGGTTATTCGTAGCCCCCTTCGGTCCATAAGGTTTAGTCTGTCAATCTTTCTGACGTCGTCAGCATTTCCATTGACGCGCGATGGTCGAGATCTTAAAAGGGAATCCGGGTCGTAGGCTATATTGTCACTTTTCGCAGCACTTAATTTTCGGGTGGAGGGTCACTAGCCCAACCGACCCTAGGCCTGGGATCTGATCAGAGCTAGGTTAAACCTAGGTACTGAGATTCCCAGGGTGGGCTCCACCCGCCACATGAGGTTGCGGCCGTCCTGATCGGAGTGTTTAGTTAGGGGAGAAACCCCATATCCTGATCGGACACTCCTGATTTGAGTGTTTAGTAAGGGGAGAAACCCCGTATCCAGAGTCACGGAGTCAGCAGACAGAGTCTGGCTCATTCCAGACGAACTCCATTCACCTCCAACGTTTATTTACGTCTTTATTTGTACGTTTTATTTACGTTTTTATTTTATTTTTTATTTACGTTTTTTTGAATTTACAAGAGCACTTGTAATTGAACTGCACTTGTGTTTCAGGAGTCATTTTTAAGGAACTGGAACAAAAATCAAACTTAGGGTATTATAAGGTTATTACTAGTTATAAAAAAGTGAAATTAGTATTCAAATTTTGTTTTAATTATTCATGAGCTGTGAGCAATATTCTAAACCTGCATTAATTCAAAATGTTCGAAAATTAAATAACAAAAACAAGTTTTTTTTTTCAAACTGAAAGTAAGGAGCTACATTAAAACTTAAAATGAACAAAAATTATTCCGTAAATGAAAAGGGCTATCCACTCCTCAACGTCCCGCTCTTTACACTAAAGTTTTTTATTGTTTATTAAGTAGAGCTGTGAGAAAGAGTCAAACTTTAGGGGAAAGAGCAATGTGTTGAGGAGTGTGCATCCACTTTCGTATACGGAATAATTTCTGTTCCTTTTAAGTTTTAATGTTTCTCCTTACTTTCAGTTTAAAAAATTCGTTTTTTTAATTTAATCATGATCAAAGTCATACACTGTAAATGGGTGTGAGTTTGTCTCCAGGAATTTTTAATCAACGTTATTACCTGCTAACAGCAAAGTTAAATACATGTAGTAAAAACACAAAATTAAATGAACATTATCATGTTTGGTGCATAGTCATTAATGCCAAAATAAAGCGTGTGTCTCTACAAAAATAGCAAAATTTTAGAGGCTGATGAATAAATAAGGTAACTTTTAATATTTATTAATTTAAAGCAATATTCAGTGTATTTTTAAGCTGACAGGACTACTGAATCAGAAAATACCATCGCACAACCTGTGTCTCAGTATATTTCTATTATTTTAATGCAAATGCATAAAAATGCAAAAACATATATTTTGATATGACATCATGAATCATGCAGTTGTATTTTAAAGGTCTTTAGCGCCTCCGTAAATTCCATTTTCTGGAAAAATGTGAGAAGAAACTGGAAATAGGAGAAGTATTTAGTGCTTGTCTATTTTTTAATGTCTGAAAAAGCTTATCAACTATTTCAGGGCCGTAGCTAGGATTTTTGTGGAGGGGGGAGTATAAAAACGCATAAAAATCTTTTTGCGTGCATTATTGTTACGGTTTTGCGAGTTGTAAATAAAGTCAGGGTGAGTTCAAACTCTTTAACTCCTCCCCCTAGATACGCCTTTGAGTTATCCTCATTAAATCTGTTTTTCTGAGACAAAAACTAAAATGAACAATTTTAGAGTGTGAGCTATACATTTCTCCTTTTACTGTTTCAAACAAAGTTAAAAAAAACTATTATTCTGTTATTTTGTATGTCTTCAATGTTTTTTGTTGTTTTCCCCGCAACACTCATGGAGGTTTCCAATATGAAAATCTGCATCGATATGCCTCAAGAACACAGCCTCCTTCACTCTAGACATGTACACTGCCACTGAGCTCGATGTACCAGAGTCATTTTAAAAAAAATATCTCGTTTGTAAATTCAAGATATCTTTGGTGCTGATTTATATCGCAGCATTTATGCCACATAAAGACGTTAAACGGCTAATTTTATATGCATCTTATGTAGTTCATAATTTTAACCCTTTATAAGTAAGACATAGCTGGTCTTTATTTAATGAAGTTCATTTACCTGTGTTATAATCTAGCAAAATAAAAGAATACCTTGTTTTACGTTTAGTGTACACCACGGGTTGATTTCTGCCCAAGCAGACTATCAAGTGCCGTGTTCTAGGAATCGTTGGGAAATATTAGAAAATGGTATGAATCCCTTTGATATAATCTCAATATGAAAAGCTTGACAAATTAACTTTCATTGGCCCTCAAGTTTGTTGTCTCGGTTGAATCCATAGTGTGAGCGATGTTGCACTTAAAATGTAAGGAATTTTTTAGAATAGTGAGTTTTTTTTTACATTCTCGATGGCAGTGGGCTACTTGTTATGCATATTAAGCTGTTGATGCAGATGGTTTTCATCCAAGTAGAAGCCCCTTCTTCTTTCTTGATTAAAAATCATACTTCAATACCGAAGAGAAGCATACCCACCTCCCAGGGCTTATTGCTTCACCCCATAAAAGTGGCTACTTTTTTCTACAAGCTTTTTGAACTGCTCGTCATCGACCGTTTGAACGCGAAGTGTTACGTTCTGCCATACCAGTCTGGTTTTCAGCCTCATATCACTTGTGCCCCTGCTTTGTCCGTTTTTGAGAACGCATTGAATAATGCTGATGCAAGAGGAGATGCACGTTCTCGTGCCTCCTGATCAAGATATGCACAAAGTGTTTGATTCTCTCATTGACGCTACTACGTTACTCCATGCTATAAAAAGCGTAGGGTAAGCTCCTTCATACATCCGAGGTCTCCATGACATGCATTGTCGACTTAAAGTTTGCATAGTGCTCTATTGATCATCTAAAGCAGATGGTCGAAATGCAATTAGTTATAACTACTGCTGCTGCTAGTACTAGTGCTATTACTAGAAACACAACTGTTTTAAATACAAATTCTGCTAATGTGACCACTATTACTTCTATGCCTAAGGGTATGAGGGGAAATTTTCAGAGAATTTTGTGGAAAAAAGGTGAACTGAATCACAACATGCCTTCTCTATACAAGTTGTCAAAATGGCGTATTAGAAATATCTCGAGAACAGTTTGGAATTCGAAGTTGCAAGTTACAGGACTTGTTACAGAGGAAATTAAACTAACCAAACAAACAATATTTATCTTGAGAACAATATTTACATCATATTGCAACTGCTTCTACTCATACTAGTACTACTGGTACCATTACTACTACTATTATTACTGCTACTACTACTACTACTACTACTTCAACTAAAGCTAAGGCTACTACTATTAATTTTATTTCAACTACTACTACTGCTGCTACTATCACTGCTGGTACTACTATTACTTTACTAATGCTGACAGTATTGATACAAAAAATGCAACCCATATCGAAATTAAAGACAGGGCTACAAAGGTCAACACCAAGAAACCAAAAAAAATATTATTGGCGTAATTTTTTTCCAACGCTTAGTAAATGAAACTTAATGTTTCTCTACTGCCAATGAGGAGGAATATGCCTATAAAGAGTATCTAAATACAAATCTAAAATTCTTGGTCGTAAATACGTTTAAATAGAATTGTCGGTGAATAAAAATTTAGACTACTTAAATGCTAAAATACGAATTTTAATACTGAAATTAATTTTGATTCGGAGTTCATGGTGGAAAAACTTTTTTTCTTTAATAAAAAAACACCACTAATGGTTGGTAGAGGACTATAGTTCTTTCTGACCCGCAGTAAACGTGCTAAAATTAAATAATTCAGTGACCCAATAGCTTCTTTCTAAAATGACTGACCATAAGTCATACGCTCCCTACTGCTTCTGCGCAGAATTAGTAGTTTTCAGTACCGAGCCTGTGGGAGTTTGCCGTCTTTTATTCTTTTCATATGTCCCCAGTACTTCCAACATCTCTGAAAAATTTTACAGGTGATTATAAGCTGCTCAGTCTGGGCTCTAATCTACATATTCGATATTCTTTCAATCCAGTTTACTGAAAGTATATTTCTGATGCAAATGTTCTCAAATCCAAACAGTTTAGTATCGGAAGTTTTTGCCATGTTCTATGATTCACAACCATACAGGAGTGAAAAGGATGTACTGATCAACAATCGTAAATTGAGCTACTGGTAGCAATTAAAATGCACAGGATAAAGTTCTGCTCCTATATATGAAATATAAATCATAAATTCCCTTTCACAATCACCGTCTTTCGTTACAATTGTTCGCCGAAATGATACCTGAATTGTACCGCTTCGAAATTTTTCGCCCAGGTAGAGCGGTTTCCTGAATATACGTTAGAATATATGATACCTGAATTGTACCGCTTCGAAATTGTTCGCCCAGGTAGAGCGGTTTCCTGAATATACGTTAGAATATACGATACAAAAGGTTTAGACTCAAAAATGACTGTTGTTGTTGGTATTTTTTCTTATTTAAAAATACAACACAGTAATCGCAATCTTTGCAAAAACAAAAAAGAAGAACCACAGATTACCTAAAAATGACTTGCTAGGCCTCTGAGCAGAAATTGTTCACCCAGGTAGAGCGGTTTCCTGAATATACGTTAGAATATATGATACAAAAAGTTTAGACTCTAAAAATGACTGTTGTTGTTGGTATTTTTTTCTTATTTAACCATACAACACATGAATAGCAATCTTTGCAAAAACAAAAAAGAAGAACCACAGATTACCTAAAAATGACTTGCAAGACCTCTGAGCAGAAATTGTTCGCCCAGGTAGAGCGGTTTCCTGAATATACGTTAGAATATACGATACAAAAAGTTTAGACTCTAAAAATGACTGTTGTTGTTGGTATTTTTTTCTTATTTAACCATACAACACATGAATAGCAATCTTTGCAAAAACAAAAAAGAAGAACCACAGATTACCTAAAAATGACTCGCTAGGCCTCTGAGCAGAAATTGTTCGCCCAGGTTGAGTGGTTTCCTGAATATACGTTAGAATATATGATACAAAAAGTTTAGACTCTAAAAATGACGTTTGTTGTTGTTATTGTTTTCTTATTTAACCATACAACACATGAATCGCAATCTTTGCAAAAACAAAAAAGAAGAACCAGAGATTACCTAAAAATGCTTGCTAGGCCTCCGAGCAAAAATTGTTCACCCAGGTAGAGCGGTTTCCTGAATATACGTTAGAAAATACGATACAAGAAGTTTGGACTCTAAAAATGACTGTTGCTGTTAGTATTTTTTTTATTTAACAATACAGCACATGAATCGCAATCTTTGCAAAAACAAAAAAGAAAGAGCCACAGATTACCTAGAAATGACTTGCTAGGCCTCTGAGCAGAAATTGTTTGCCCAGGTAGAGTGGTTTCCTGAATATACGTTCGAATATACGATACAGAAAGTTTAGACTCTAAAAATGACTGTTGTTGTTGGTATTTTTTTCTTATTTAACCATACAACACATGAATCGCAATCTTTGCAAAAACAAGAAAGGAGAACCAGAGATTACCTAAAAATGACTCGCTAGGCCTCTGAGCAGAAATTGTTCGCTCAGGAAGAGCGGTTCCCTGATTATATAATACAAAAAAATTAGACTCTAAAAAGACTGTTGTTGTTGGTATTTTTTTCTTATATAACAATACAACACATGAATCGCAATCTTTGCAAAAACAAAAAAAAGAACCACAGATTACCTAGAAATTACTTGCGAGGCCTCTGAGCAGAAATTGTTCGCCCAGGTAGAGCGGTTTCCTGAATATACGTTAGAATATACGATACAAAAAGTTTAGACTCTAAAAATGACTGTTGTTGTTGTTGTTGTTTTCTTATTTAACCATACAACACATGAATCGCAATCTTTGCAAAAACAAAAAAGAAGAACCACGGATTACCTAGAAATGACTCGCTAGGCCTCTGAGCAGAAATTGTTCACCCAGGAAGAGCGGTTCCCTGATTATACAATACAAAAAAATTAGACTCTAAAAAGACTGCTGTTGTTGGTATTTTTTTCTTATTTAACAATACAACACATGAATCGCAATCTTTGCAAAAACAAAAAAAAACCACAGATTACCTAGAAATTACTTGCGAGGCCTCTGAGCAGCAATTGTTTTCCCAGGTAGAGCGGTTTCCTGAATATACGTTAGAATATACGATACAAAAAGTTTAGACTCTAAAAATGACTGTTATTGTTGGTATTGTTTTCTTATTTAACCATACAACACATGAATCGCAATCTTTGCAAAAACAAAAAAGAAGAACCACAGATTACCTAGAAATGACTCGCTAGGCCTCTGAGCAGAAATTGTTCACCCAGGAAGAGCAGTTCCCTGATTATACAATACAAGAAAATTAGACTCTAAAAAGACTGCTGTTGTTGGTATTTTTTTCTTATTTAACAATACAACACATGAATCGCAATCTTTGCAAAAACAAAAAAAAAGAACCACAGATTACCTAGAAATTACTTGCGAGGTCTCTGAGCAGAAACTGTTCGCCCAGGTAGAGCGGTTTCCTAAATATACGTTGGAATATACGATACAAAAAGTTTAGACTCTAAAAATGACTGTTGTTGTTGGTATTGTTTTTTTATTTAACCATACAACACATGAATCGTAATCTTTGTAAAAAAAAAAAAAGAAGAACCACAGAGTACCTAGAAATGACTCGCTACCTAGGTATTTTTTTTTATTTAACAATACAGCACATGAATCGCAATCTTTGCAAGAACAAAAAAGAAGAACCACCGATTACCTAGAGATGACTTGCTAGGCCTCTGAGCAGAAATTGTTCGCCCAGGTAGAGCGGTTTCCTGTATATACGTTTGAATATGCGATACAAAAAGTTTAGACTCTAAAAATGACTGTTGTTGTTGGTATTGTTTTCTTATTTAACAATACAACACATAAATCGCAATATTTGCAAAAACAAAAAAGATGAACCACAGATTACCTAGAAATGACTCGCTAGGCCTCTGAGCAGAAATTGCTCGCCCAGGTAGAGCGGTTTCCCGAATATACGTTAGAATAAACGATACAAAAAGTTTAGACTCTAAAAATGACTGTCGTTGTTGGTATTTTTTTCTTATTTAACAATACAACACATGAATCGCAATCTTTGCAAAAACAAAAAAGAAGAACCACAGATTACCTAGAAATGACTTGCTAGGCCTCTCAGCAGAAATTATTCGCCCAGGTAGAATGTTTTCCTGAATATACGTTAGAATATACGATACAAAAAGTTTAGACTCTAAAAATGACTGTTGTTGTTGTTATTGTTTTTTTATTGAACAATACAACACATGAATCGCAATCTTTATAAAAACAAAAAAGAAGAACCACAGATTACCTAAAAATGACTTGCTAGACCTCTGAGCAGAAATTGTTCGCCCAGGTAGAGCGGTTTCCTGAATATACGTTAGAATATACGATACAAAAAGTTTAGACTCTAAAAATGACTGTTGTTGTTGGTATTATTTTCTTATTTAACCATACAACACATGAATCGCAATCTTTGCAAAAACAAAAAAG